>NC_135256.1:18924702-19230952 GCF_964204865.1 Styela clava
CATCTTGAATTTTTGTCCTCAAGATGACATGTTTGATGCAACCGTATTTATGAAATGATCATAAAAAAATGATTCTAGACGCATTTGCATGTGTAGAAAATATGCATCATCAAAATATATGCGATCAATAAAACATGCATCTGAAGGCAAAAGAATAATGATTCCTAAACACACCATTATTGGACACGTAGTGGACATAACGATCGTTTCAATATTATGTTGTTCTTGTTATTTGACACAGAATATCACACCTAGTGGAAATATTAAAAAACCGCTTTTCTCTTCGAATACTGGACCATTTGCTTTGAAATTTTCAGTGGTTGAAGATAAAATTTTTCCCCAGAAGGCTATTACTTTTATTCATTTTAAATATTTCTGTTAGCTCTGTGAGATTTGTTTTTGTTTGCTATGACGTCATTAAACGTTCTGCGGACATCGGACGCCGTTTTGTGTCCTACTGTACTGCTTCGCTTGGTGTGAATATATTTGTAGGTCATCATGAAGGTCATCAAGGCTATTGGGCCATGTCACATGTGCGTATGCTCTATATAAGTATTCATTCAGATATAGCATCAGCGATGGAAATGGATGTAATAGAAATAAAATATATATGTGCGAGTCAGCAATTTAGCATTTTGAGGTTATTAGCAATTCCCGCGTTTGAGAATTATTACTATTATCAAACGCATACATAGTTTAGTTTTTATAAATGTTTGTAATATGTCACAGATGTGTATATATGAATCAATTTGTTACTGATGTTCTTATTATCTGTTTCCTTGTTCTTCTATGAAAGAATTCTATTCTCTTAAACTAATGGACCAATTGCTTTGGAATTTTCACTGGCTGAAAATTGTATTTTGCTAGAAAGCTGCTACTTTTATTAATTTCAAAACTTTCCGTGGGCTCTATGTGATTCGTTTATCGATTTGTGTGATGACCACTGCAAAATTATTGATGAAAATTATTTCAACGATTGTTCATTAATTGTTATACGCTGCTTTAATGTTGCCCTTATGAGAGGCAAATTTCGACATATAATAATTTGATTTCTTTTTTTGGAGCAGTCGAACATAAAGATTCCTACATTCACTATACTGTGGTTTAAGATCTATGTTTTTATTATTTATTAGTTTCTTATATAGCTTTTGTTTGACTTTGTTGAGTTCGCGTAACTCAGTATCATACCAAGGTATGATATAAAAATATATAAACAATTCAATCATTTTTTAAAAAACAGATTGCAAAAACACTCTCAAAGTAAGCCTAAAATATTTTGCGATGGTGAAATATAGAAAAAAAGATTTTGGGGTCATGGGTTAACATTCAACTGCTCGTAAATCCTGCGATGGTCGACATGGTTCACCGATCACATTTCATAACCCTTACTATTATGTCCGTACTATTGGCCAATCGTAGTATCCCACGGGTAGGTAAACCGGGAAGTAGTTTTTGCTAGGCAGAAGTGTTGTGAACTATTAGGTTGCGCTGATCATTTGTCCATAGTCAGTGGATCTATCTCGTACAAAACCTTGAAACAGCTTTTCTGTCAGTCTATTGTAGTCTACTAACTGACAGTCAACAGCCAGACAGCGGTGATGGACCGATGGTACGGTACCGTACCGTACCGGTATATTGTGAACTTGTGTCTGTGTGTGCAGAAGTACCGGTACCGGTACTGGTACCTATTCTTATTGCCTTACCCTTTTTGCTCTGTCAGTATGTAGACTGCGGGTACCGGTATATCTAGACTATATTATATACAGATATACCGGTAGGTACCGAGATATGATTTTTAAAATTGTTTGTTTCTTTAACACAGATTATAGACTAAAAGTTTATGGTACGGTATAAAAGTTTATACTTACAGACTTATTTGTATATGAAGATATTTTGTTGGAATGATGAAGGAAAAATTACTCAAATATGTTCATTCATTGGCTTCTCAAATGCCAATATTATTAGTTTTACTTGATCTACATTTTGAAGGTATGATATTCATGATAACTGGATTTCAGGATTTATACAACTTCCAGTCTAATTTTGATTTTGTTGACAAAAAAGGGAAATTCAATAAAAAAAAGAAATTTTGTATACTATTGTTTCCAACATAGCACTTCACAGTTCAGCATTTTATATGCTAAATTCTTATGGAATTTATGCGTCAAGTCAATAAAATTTTATTCATCAAAAATGAACTTTTGTTTTTACAGGTGTCGAAGGAGTGAATAAGGCAGAAGGAAACAAACATTTAACATTAGGAAATCAGTTACTTCATGCAGGACAACTTGCAGATGCTTTAACACAATATCATTCTTCAATAGGTCTGTATATTTGTATATTGCAATAAGTACAGTATTGACTGGAAAGTTTTATCTTTCTATGCATGTATGTAGTAGCTATGTGATTGTTTGATACAAAAGCGTAGTTATGTGTTTTGTGCAAGTCTCTGGAGTTGCAAGTTTGGCACTTTTTTATTAGTATTGAAGTCAGAGCCCTGAACCAAAGTTTTTTTTTCAAGTTGGAATTTCAGGTTCCTTATGATGGGTACTGATGTTAAAATTTTGAGAGCGGATAAGAATGAAATGCCTTTCAACAGGGAGTTAGGAGCCATAGTCAGAGATTAGATTTAACCGACCAGGAGTCTGAGCTGAAGTAGTTTTTAAAATGGGTCGGAGTTTTCTTTGGACATAAATTTTCCCCTTGGTTTTGTGTCTTCTAAGATTATTTTTTGGTATTGTATATCATATGTGAAATACTTAATTTAAACATAAATCATTTAACATTAAAACAAATATAAATACATGAAATACCTGTGTATAATCTAATCTTATATATTCCAGATAATGATCCCAATAATTATCAAGCATATTACATGAGGGCCACTGTGTATTTAGCAATGGGACGGTCAAGAACTGCTCTTCCAGACCTTGATCAGGTAAAGTTTAAATAAAGCTTATATTATCTAACTCTACCCAACTAAATATTGATAATAAAAATAGATTTATCACTTGCGATTTTTGAATTTATTTTGAATCATTCTAAATTACAGATAAGCTTGAGTTTGGGATAAAAACTGGCAATCCACTACAAATATCAAATATCTTTTATAGTGGGTTCTGAGGGACTTCATGTAAATAGATTCATAGTTGGAAATTTTTTTTCTTTTTGGCAATATAATTTTTAATTATGTTGTTATGATTTCAGGTGATCAGTCTTCAACCAAATTTTGTAAAAGCCAGATTACAGAGGGGAAATTTATATTTGAAAATGGGAAGATTTAATGATGCACAGATTGATTATGAAGCAGTGGTGAGGATCGGTCTTTTTTCTGTTTTAATGTTCTGGTCACATACAGCGTGACCACAAAAACTAAAACCTCTCAGAAAAATTAGAAATTTTATTAATTATACCAATGAGGAAATAAATCTTGATCGCATCAACTTTCGTTTGTGTATTGTACCTAAAAGATTCAGATATTTAGGAGTAGTACGCCTTGCACAAAGTTATGTTCTCTATAGAATATGTTCCAAATGGCCTGGGTTCTGTTTGATCACCCTGTATTGATACTATACTCCCTTTGAGATTACTGTTTCCACACATTGACTTTGCCTATCTTGGTGTTTTTCTACTTCAACTGAGAACATTCAACTGTGGAGGTTGCGATTTATCGGGTAAGAATTTGTTATGAGAAGTTTAGATGGTTGTAATTGACTTTTGCCAAGCTGATCTTTGATCGATTTCGAACGTTTCAATTTTAACAACTGATATTATTACGTGCCACATATTTCAATAAAAACAATGTGTTCACATATGTAGCTTATAAATATCATTGGTTATTTTTATCTACCCAATCAGCAATGATCTGCTTTTGGATTATTGCTGGCAGTAAATAAACCTACATCCACTAAATACTAATTGTTACTTATTCCCGCTTTTTAAAATATCCGTATAATTGGACATTTGGCAATAACTAATTAGCCATTTGTTTCCTTTCCAGTTAAGTCAAGAAGATAATGCAGATGCCAAAGCAAAGGTGGAAGTAATTCGACCACTGAGAAGAAACATTAACCAAGCGGCTCAATCATTTCAATCAAAGGATTATCGACAAGTTGTCAATTACATGAAAGAAGTTATTGAGGTCGGTTTATTCTAGTTATGATAGAAATTCAAATTATGAAGAATTCATTTTCTTCAATTTTTAAATGGTTTTGCAGACATTCAGGCTGAATGCTGAATTTTAGGGACACCCGTAGTGTGTGTACCAGGTTAGGATTAGGCCATAATTTCATTACGATTTTTCTTATTCTAGTTCTATTACGAGTTCATGGATTGTCTGTGTTAGCCAAGTGAATATTCCCCCCTGCCCATACGGGTCAGTCCCTTCATACAACTTTATGTAAAAAAGGGAAACAAAATTAGTTACCTCCACATTGGTACACACACTTCTGGAGTGCCAAATTTTATTTATTTGTTCCTCTCCTACTTCCTCTCCTTTTACTGGTATATAACAAAGGGTATAATGAAGATTGATAGATAAAAGTATGCTAAATAAGCATATAATAAAAATACATCCTGCTTTTGATAATTCAGTTGTGTATAGTCACTAGTGAATAGTTTCCTATCATTCACACACCCTTGATATCTTTTTCATCCACAATCTTTTGGGCATGTCGTCAAGTTTATGATTTAGTATAATACATCTTATTACAGACTTGTCCATGGAATGCTGAATTTCGTGAAACAAGAGCGATGGCACATGAAGGGCTCGGTGATCTTAGAAGTGCAATTTCCGATTTGAAACCTACCACAACATTACGATTGGATAACACCGCTGGATATTTAAAAATCAGTATATTGTATTATCGTCTTGGTGATATTGAACAATCGTTAGAGTAAGTTGCTTCACTGTCTCTCATTAATATAGGAATATGGTGATTGATGGACGGCCTAATGCGAAAAATTGTATTCATTTTTATAATTATTCTTAAACTAGAAATAACGATGACTCAATAGTTGCAAAATCTAATAGAATTGTCTTGAGCTTATGATAGAATAGGATTTTTCATCTTTATCTTGTGAGTAAAACGTTGACGAACTACGCAATCCTTCGAAGAAACTATAATTTTGACTAATTCATATTTCATCTGCAACAAAGTATACTGATTTTATTTTGAGAATTTAAACTTATTTACTCGTTTATTCCAGTATTCATTTAGTATCGTTTAGTTTTTTTCATTCTTATATTCAACAGTGAAATTCGTGAATGTCTCAAACTTGATCCCGATCATAAAGAATGTTATGCTCATTACAAAAATGTAAAAAAACTTTTCAAAACTGTGGAATCTGGAAGGAAATTTATGAATGAAGAAAGGTATGTTAAGTTATAGCTCAAACTTGACTAAGATTTTGTTCATTTTTCATTTTTACTCAATATAAGGCTCTGAATAAGCTCATATGGCGTATTTATAGACTTTTGTTCTGAACATGAAGCCACTGCTATGTAAAAAGATAGGTAATATCATTTTGAAAGACCTTGTTGCACCTACCCAATTTATACCACTGTGGGTGAGGTGGTGGCCATAGAATTTGAACCCCCGATTTCAACCTGCGATGTAAGATGAAATACTACTGGTAATTTAAATGTTCTATATCATGGGTCTGCAACCTTTGTCATTATTAGCTTTATGCCTCCCTTTTTTATTGAGTTTCTACTGCTTCTAACAATACACTGCTGCAACCACTTGATTCACACGAGCCAGAGCTGCGTGAATAAAGAGCCGCAGGTTGCCTATCGTTGTTCTATATAATGAAAAGATTATTATTTATCGATCTCGGTCGGTAAATATGTTGTTCGGTATTTTCCTGTTTGTCTGTTAGACACTTTCGTATGTTACGCGATATCTCACGAAAGCGAGATTGAATCTGCTCCAAATTTTGCATGTGCATTCATCATATCTCTGAACAGAAACCTATTGATTTTGGATAAATTATGTCGTATAATTACCGAGTTATTAATTAATTAGTGATGGAACACGCGATGTCGCTATGGAGTCAGAGCAAAGGAATCGAAACCGCAGTTTTTTTTGGGATCCCCCAACTGCCTAACAATGCCCTAATTGTCGAGTAAAATATGGAACATGCGCAAGATCGATAAGTCGGCGGTCTCCTATCACTATATCGTTCAGATTGTATTAGATATATGTGCGACTGTTTTCTCACGGTGTATCTATTGAATTTAGTTTAAGCCTATGAAGAGAAAATATTTTTGGTGAAAATTAGGTGAAATGGAAAAAAGCACAGAACAATCGTCCTTAACTACTGCTTTTATTACTGCCCTTTAGCACTTATCCTGTGCATTGAAATGTGTGGAAAATTTTATATTAATCTACAAAATTATCTTTTTTGTTAGATGGGATGACGCTATTGGTAAATTTACAAAAGCTCTTCAACAGGAACCAAGAATTCCAGCATTTAATCTCGAAATAAAACTCAGAATATGCGAAAGTTATGTAAAAGTAGGCGACTTTTTTTTCTCAATGAAAAGTGTTGTAATAGGAAAGTTTTAGTAACTGAGATTACCCATAATCAACGTATTGTGATATTTTTTTCCACAATTTATATTTAGACAATTCTCTAAGTTAGTGTACTGAGAGGTTTGGTTAAAAAATTTTGACCCTAAATTTTATTATTTTTATACATTTGTTACGGATACTCTTGAACTTGATACTCTTACGGATACTCTTGAGCATTTTATTTTATAGTATTATAAAGTGCATATTTGTGAAAATATACTGACAATATCAAATGGCAAACACCTTACAATTGATACACAAATGAATAATATTTTATCCACTTTTCCCTGAAATGCAAGCATTATTAATCAGTATCAAAAACTCTTGTTTATATTACAGAAAGCATCACCTATTGAAGCTTTAGCTGCATGTAAAGATGTTTTAAAATATGATAGCCACAATATACCGGCTATATTTTTAATATCGGAAGCTTATACATTAAATTCACAATATCAAGAAGGTATGTTTGCTTCACTTTATTGCTACTTAAATATACTTTATATTAAATATACGGTCTATATCAAGGATGGCGAACGTTTTGTAATAAATAGGACAGAAATTATGTTTTTATTGTGTAATTGGAGACGATGAGTTATAGATATTAAATCAAAGTTTTCATTACTCAAAAACTAGCTGTTGTGGACTTCGGAGGTTAACGAAAAAACATGGTGGGCCACTTTGTGACATGCGGGTCAGTGGTTTGCCATCCCTAGTCTATACGAAAAATGCAATTTGCATGTTATCTTTGTTTAAGCTGAGAGCATCTCCGTTTTAATCTCTTTATAAGTTATATTGTTGTCCTTTTGAACACAATTTCAGAGGTTTCATTTTTCTATATTGTTCCTATATATTCAATGTTCATACAACCATATGGGCAATATAAATCGGACAACCAAGTGGCTTTATTTCACAATTTTGTCTCCCATAAAGTATAAATTCTTAAATCTTTAACTAAGCAGTCCTGCGTTCATAAGCAAATTTGTAGCTTGAACGATTTTTATTGATCATTGTTTCATGAGAACAACTTCCCAAAATATTCCATTTACGGTAATCACGAGGCAAGAAATTCAACCAATATTCATAAAATATTTTTTCAAAGCTCAATTATAAAATTTCCTATTTTCAGCCGTTGATATTTTACAAGAGGCGAGTCAAATCGATGAAAATTATCCAGGTTTAAATGACAAAATTAAACAAGCTCAAAAATTATTGAAACAATCTCAAAAGAGGGATTATTATAAAATTTTGGGAGTTTCAAGGTAACAAGGGTTTGATGTGTTCTTGTAACAATGTATTTTGTTTTTTGCATTGGAACTCCTCTGCTAAGCGGTGTCCCACCATCTATAAGACACCCCCTTGACAGTGCATACAATAAGTGAGTTTCAGAGGCATGTGTACCATAAAGTTACACGTTATTTATTTATCGAACAACGTTCAAATTTAAAAATAGGGTTTAGGAATCTTGGTGCACTCTATGCAAGAATGTGGAAATCAAATTACCATGTATAATTACTATTTTCTGTTATAATCAGCAGTTATTGCAGTGATATCTTCGTTTTGACTCTGTCAGAGTCTTGCTATATGAGTTCAATTCAATTAAGACTTCAATATAACTTTTTTTTACCAGAAATGCAAGGAAACGTGAAATTGAGAAAGCATATAGAAACTTAGCCCGTCAATGGCATCCTGATAATTTTAAAACAGAAGAAGAGAAAAAATCAGCAGAATCGAAATTTATCGATCTTGCTGCTGCAAAAGAAGTTTTAACTGATCCTGGTTAGTGCCGTAGATTTGTATTCGTTTAAAACTCAATATACTGTATTTATATCCCAGGTATAAACAGTATAGCTATATAAAAATACAGCCAGTAGATTCAAATACGAGTTGTTATAGCAATCGGCTTATAGCTTTTGTTAGGTCATTAGGCTAAAATTCATCAGAAATAACAATTGATATGACATAGCCAAATAGCGGTGTTTGCTCAAGTCATTTTTGATGAAATTAATCAATGGCAATCAAGCAGCATAGGCTTCACTAAAACATATTTTTCTGTAGAATGAATATTTTGTTTATTCGTCCTTTAATTTATTGAAGTTTTGTTATATTAGTGTTATACGGATATAAAATGTGTCAATACACATGGACGGGAAACACAGTATAATGCATGCCCTCCCAGCCCAACTAAACTTGTGGAATTAGAGAAAATTGATGGACCAGACCCATTTAAATGTTTAAAGGGTACTGTTAGATATGTTGTTTTGGCAGAAATGCCAAAAAATATCATTTTCTGTCTGTCAGAGTTGTACAAACCAAAGTGATAAAAATAATGACTTTATCGAAAAGCGAGAATTTCTCATGTGAAAGTTTGGTGTGAGGGTATTTTTTTTTTTATTAACCTGTAGTCAGTTTAGCAAAACTAGAACATAATACCATGTTAAGTGGCCCGCGCAGTATTATAATCGAATTTCTTTGGGTAACATGGCAGAAAGTAATTGTCTTACATGTTTCATTAAATTTGTTCTCAACAAATCTTTACACCTACTCATGTGCAAATATAATCTATAGATCTGGAAAGACATGAAATTTTTAGCTTCTCTTTCCACACTATTACATTTATCACATACTGGGCTTATCCAAGTTGTTGGCTATGGGGTATATCCCAAGACTCAACTGGGGCCGCTAGCATAGTTAGACCACTTCATCTTGTAGTTTCTGCATTTACTTCAGAAATGTTGTACTTGTAGGTTGTAGTCTAGACTTGTAGTGATATAGTACATACATATGTTATATTTTTCAAAGCATATGATTGTTGAAACTACAAGGAAGTAGATGTTAATTTAGTAGGAGCAAATTGTTTTAGCAGAGCGGTGTGCAATTTTTCTATTGCAAAAATTGTGGATGACTCCTTTCTTTGTTGTGATTGTAGACGTGGAGATAAAAAAGGTAACACTTTATATTTTCATACTATTTCATTATATAGTTCTCAAATAGGCTAGGATTAGATGAGTAGTCATTTTGTCTTAGAAGAAATACTTCACTATTTTAACTTCATGATGTAAATAAAATTGTCATTGTAAAAAATATATACCTCCAAAGGAAGTGCAGTCATTTTATGAGATAGATGCTACATTGGTAACATCTATATGCTTATCGTTGTAATTTTGTGTTTTCCTATATTTTGATCGTTACTTGAAATGTATGTTTTTTTCTTTCTGCAGACAAACTCCGAATCTATCTTGCTGGATACGACCCATTAGATCGTGACGACGTTGAACAATGGGAACGTGGAGAATCCCCTGGCGATATAAACAACGTCTTCAAATTTTTTTTCCATTCTGGAGGGAAGAAAGCTGACAAAAAACCATTTGAGGATATTTTGAAAGCATTCGGGAAAAAGACTAGAAAAGATGTTGAAACAGAAGACGATGATGAAGATGAAGAATTTCTCCAGGAAAGCAGGAGAAGGAAGGAGGAAAAATTGAGACGAGAAGAACAAGAGCAATTTAAAAAGCAGGAAGAAATGAGGAAAAAATCTGAAATGGAACGACAAAGAAAAATGGAAGAGGAACGTAGAAGGAAAGAAGAGGAACAAAAGAAATATGAAGAAGAAATGAGAAGGAAACGGGCAATGGAAGAAGAAAAACGAAGACAAATGATTGAAATGCAGAAGAGAAAACTGGAGGAACAAAGGAAAAGATATTACGAGGAACAGCAAAGGAAATTGCAGGAAGAGAGAAAAAGAAAAGAAGAACAACAAAGGAGATATGAAGAGGAACTGAGAAGAAGGAGAGAACTAGAAGAGGAAAGAAGAAGAAATATAAATATACAATTGCAAAAGCAACAGGAACAAAAAAGACAGTATTTTGAAGAACAACAGCGCAAGTTTCAGGAACGCATGGGAAATTACGCAGGAGGGCGACAGGATAGTGATGCCCAGGGAATCCATTCCCAAACAGCTGGTAAATCCAAGAAAACTAACAAAAAGAAAAGTAAAAAGAAGACAAAAAAATCCAAAAGTAAAAAAGCAAAAAAATCGAAGAAGGATAAATCAAAGCACTATACTAAAGGTACAGATGGTAGATGGTATGAAAAAAATGCATATGGAAGATGGATTGTAAGTAAAGGCCCTGATGACACAGATCATGACACTTCAGTTGAAGACGAAACAAATGGAAAAAAGCCTGAAACATATAGAGACTCTGAAGGAAATGTTTTTGTGAAAGCAAATGACGGAAACTGGTACATGCGTGTTGAATCACCATCAGTACCACAGAAACCTGATGCAGACAGTTCAGATGACGATGAACAAGATGGTGGAAACACTGAGCCAAAAGTTAAAATATTAGCTGGAGGGGTTTATAAAGACAATCTTGGAAGAATCTTGGATGCCCAGGGTAATATATACCTCCCTAAGGGTGATGGCACTCTAAGAATGATAGGTAACGTCAAACATCTTGAAATTAACAAAAACGTCTTGAAAGATAAGAAAGAGGCACCGAGACTCAATCCTTGGGCTAGGCAGAGTAGTTTTGTTCATGCAGAGGCAGATAAGTCGTATTTTCATGATAAAAACGGTATTCCTTACGTCGTTGATAAGAACGGAAATTATGTCCGTGTGAAAGGGCCGGAGGAACTAAAACAAGAGGCGAATTCACGTAAACATTACGAAGACTTGAAATCTCAATATTCGTATAGAGAACAGTCAACTGCCCAAGCTAGAGACAGGTGGACACAACCTCAGTATGGACAAAATGAACAATGGAATACTGCTGACCAAGCTCGCCGATTTCAGACTAACACAGGACAAGCAAGCTCTCAAGATATTAGAGCAGAAATAATGAGACAGCAGGAAATGATTGCAAAAAGGCTGATGGATGCTCAATTAGGACAGACTCAAGATGAGTTTTACAACGACAGAAATAATAAAAGAACTCGGTATACAAATATACATGAGGAACTTTAAATTTTCAATCCTGATTTTTGATTGCATATTTTTCCCTCGATTTATCCATGCACTAAAACTTTATCACTGAGAATATTCGGCGCTCCAGAAGTATGTGTACCAATATGGAGGTAACTAATTTTGTTCGCATACTTTACATCAAGTTGTGTAAAGTGACTGAAGCCTATGGGCAGAGGGTATATTCACTTGACTAACACAGACAGGTACATATACTATGGGAGTACCAGATATTCAACCTGATCACTCGGTAAATTTTCCTTTTTTGTGGGTTGCCACACTTAAAACAGCGCTTCATAAAAAGAGCAACTCTGGTTATGGATTCAGCACTGGTATTCAGTAGACACCTGTGAGTTGTGACTTTGCCCAATGTTAAGTTGTTGTTACATTGAAGTGTGTTTCCCCTGAGTATTTTTTTATAGAATATGAATTGATGTTATCATCCTTGTTCTAAACCATTCTTACACTTCATATAACATTGGTAAGGTGTTGGACATAACATGGCTCCAAATACGACATCTCAAAGCTGACATTGCTAACGAAAATAAGCTATTATACTCATTACTAGTTCATTGTACTCCTAAAATATTGTTACTTAAAGACTTGTATATGTTATCTTTTCAACTGTTTAGCCAGGTGGTTTTTCCAAGTGTGCTTGTATTGGTAATAAACTCTTAATGAATAATTTGTGCGTTTCCTTTTTAGATCTGTTTTTGAGTTTGGTGATATTGTATTTGTTTTTATATGGGTCTAAATTCGCCTCTCCAGAAGTGTGTGTACCAATATGGAGGTAACTAATTTTGTTCGCCTACTTTACATCAAGTTGTTTAAAGGGACTGAAGCCTATGGGCAAGAGGTATATTCACTTGGCTAACACAGACAGCGAACTTGTGATAGAACTAAAATAAGAAAAAACTGAATAAAATTATGGCCTAACCCTCCCCTGGTACACACACTACAGGAGTACCCTAAATTCTGATGAATAAAAAAAGTGTTTCCCAAAATTGTTTTTAAGCACGGATCTGTTGGATGAAACATCTTTTTTTTGCTTCGTAATTTTTGGCGTGGGTCTTAATTTTTTTTATACTGGAACAATTATATAAAAAAGCATTACATATTAATACGAGAAGTCGAATAACTGACGAGGTCCAAAGCAATGCTTCAATGTATCTTTTTTTTTAATTATCGTTATTGTTACCTTGAATAAAAGTCTTGGTCAAATTTTTTTGTTCATTATGATGTCGAGATTAGGGAGAGAGAGATAATACTCGATAATAATGTTATGGTAAGATATTTTTACATTTTTTTGGTCATAGATCAAATTTTTCTTGAAGACTGGTCCATTGTTTATTCGAATTTTTACATTTTTAGAAAAAAGGAGAAAATTTGATTCTGGTGTCGATCCGTTGGATCCAGAAGAACAAAACGGTGGTGGACATCATGGTCATGGTTTTCATTTCAATCCTTTCGGAGGTGGTGGATTTAAATTTCATTTCGGTGGGAATCCTTTCCATGATCATGAGGAATTTTAGTTTTTTTTTTGCGATTACTCAATTACATGGCAGTGCTGCTAGAGAATTTTCATCAGGTGAGTTTTCTCATGTTTAATGACACTTGTGCGTCCTTTTAGGCATGTTGTCTGCAATGGATTCCATTCATCATTTATTATCCTTGACTACTGTTTTGGATGTGTCGTGGTCAAACAGTGAATATTCTTCACTACAATAGTGCTTTCTTTCCCATTCGTCATAGACTCATTACCAGTGTATTCATTTTCATGTGGCATTAGCATATCTTCACTCCCAACAAGGCTGTGTATAAGCACCTCTTCACACATTATAACAGTGGTTCTCAAACGGTGGGGCAATATATTTAGGTCCTATTTTATGTGATTCATTACTGCACATTATATTCCTGAAACTTTTTCAGACAAACATAATCTTGTATGTATACATGAGGATTAGGGACCTCCCAGAGCACAGTATAGGGATAAGTACGGTAGTTTAACCATCATGCTCGCTATGCGTTGGTTACAACTTGAATAGAACTATGAAATTGGGAGGCAAAACTAGGAAATTAGTGATTTGGGAAAATTTTCTTTGGTAAAATTGACTATTTTCACAATGAAATTATAATTTCTGTCATGTCAGGATTTAACTACAATATTTGAAACTGAATTTATTAATCACAAGTTGGTTGATGGTAATGTCACAAAGCAATGAAATTTTTAGTCTTCCACTTGCTAATTCAGTTGTCATTTATGTGCACTTTCTTTCTATTTAGGAACTCCTTCGAGCAAAACTATTCTGCCGATACTGTGCCAACAATGATCAACTGTCTTTATCTATGAAATTCTACATCTCTAGAAACAAAGAAATTGTGTTTCTGGTGCATATGTTACTTCTCATTAAGTTGACTTAAATGGTGTTTTTTGTTTGTTTCATACTCTTGAATTTTTTTCTTGATAAAGTCGCCTAGTTGGATGTATGAAACCAAGATTAACAGAGCATAAATTTTTCTATCTATTTTATCAAGATTTCTCGACCTACGTCTTATGGGCCTCCATCCGCCATTGGTTGTATATGATAATTTTGTTTAGCGGTGGTGTAGTCAAACAGCATTTGTCTCAAGAATATACACTTCCTTTAACCCAGATTAATAAATAAAATCACTGTTACATTACTTGAAGTTTGGTTGCACATGATAAAACAGACTTTGCTCTACAACTGAACATTTAAACTTAACTAATATCAGTTTTACTATGAAAGCCCTGCTGCTACTTTTTTGACACTTTGACTTTTTGTCATCAAAGCGTGCCTTTATAGCACTTTGTCATCAGACGGATTCAATTGATTTATTTAATATGTTTGATTAGTAGAAAAAAATATATTGAAATTATTTGAAATGCAATTTTGACGACTTTTAACCTGCAGTCAACTATTTCAGAGATCAGAATGTCCATTATCTTTATTTTTTTCCGACTTCCTCGCGTACAAATTAAAGCAATTTAAGTAGAACATGTATATTTTCCAGTTTTGGTGTGAAAAAAATACTATTTTTCGGTTCTATACGTATATATTTTCGTTATTTATTGTTTCATTTCTTAAACGGAACTACAATGACCCAAAATTGAAAACGTCTTTGATTATTGTCACATGGCGGGGTAGAAACTGCCAGTGTTAACTGCCTATGTTAAACGAATGGGCTAGTATATAGACCAGGGGTTCACAACTGGTTGTGAATTTACCCCTCGTGAGGTGAATTTAACCAGCAAAGGGGTTGGATTATACAAGCGAAAAGTATCATTCTTTATAAATTTGATACTGGTTTCATTACATTAGGGGTTCTCAACCTTTATTTTTTCGTTTGGTGATTCGCAAAATTAAAATTCTTCCCCTAAGTCGAATTTCTGTCTGCGGATATCATTCTACCCTGTAATTACTTCTTCGCACAAAGCCACTTTCTCTCCATTCGTCGTATACGGGCTTCACTTTAAATGTTTGCAAAGGGATGATTAAAGGTAATTTGAGAACCCTTGGTATTGACGTAGCGACATAAGCTGTAGTCACACACAAATTTATATATGTATGTAAACTTGTTTTGCTTTGTTAAATGAAAAAGCCTACTGATGCAAGTATGTGGCAGAGGTTCGGTTGGGAGTTCTTTATCTGTTCTAGCTTTTGTGTCACACGGCTGGTTTTTGGGATGATAGTCGCAACTACACATTCCATCAGGTGGAAGGTGCCTGAAGCACAATCGTTGCTACGCTTATTCCTGTCGCAATTGTTTATCTTGCTGGATGTTTGCGACTCCTGACACCATGTCCATGTAAAATTCGAGGTGAACAGCTAAAAAAAATCACGTTTCATTATGCAGACATACTCAACCTGCGCTTATCATAGAAAGGAAATGGATTCTGCTACTTTATTAACTTTTTATGGAGTGATTGATGTTTCATAATTAAACAGTAACTTATGTGAGATTGGAAATAAAATCCTAAAGTAGATGTAGGCCATAAGGGTTCAATATTCGTTATTAGTAGTTGTCTAATCCCAAAAATAAAGGGCAAAGTTGAATTGAATAACCATTTGAGTATGTTTAGACAGAAATTAAATGCGGAATTGAAACTTTGCCCGAGGCTTTCGTGCTAGATTTGCGCACATCGTTCACTTTAGTTGACGGAAGTGTGGCACAAATGTGTCTTGAGACCGCTATAAACTAAGATTATCAAAGTATGTTTACTGTTTGAGATATAAATTACAGAACTGTCAAAGTAGACTATATCAGGAAGAAAGGTCACTATTTTAACGTATGTTTATCAACATTTAATTTCCACGATAATACTTTTTTTTGTCTCCCTTAGCATGGTGCTTTTTGAGATTCCAGAACAAACTTATTCTGTCTAATTTAATCTGATTTTAGGCAATTCTGGAAAAAATCGCAATTTTACAGAATATACCTAAAAAAGTTCTCCACGTTTTCGTAATGATGCCGTTGGTTCAATAAAAAATGTAAAGTAGCCTATGTGCAGCTGCATATAACCGGGTACGGACCGATTAACGTCAATTTATGATTCATATCACTATTCTACTGTATTTGTTGTTTGCATCCTGAAATACTACTAGGAAACATATTAAGCCGCTTAAATCGGCTAACTTTTTAATGACGAGTGTATGCTAAATTTATGCCTTCGTGAAGCCGTGATGAAGTTAATATTCTCTTTCTCGATTTACCGATAGAAATGGTTTAATGATGTAAATACAAATGAGATTTCCATAAACATATTATTACTCTTCCATTGTCGGTAATTCATAGGCAATTCTATTGGTCAACTGTAGGCTATCTTGCAGTGCTAGTCCATTTCTAGGATTTATGGTGCATTCCAATTTTACCATTGCTCACATTCATGATTTCGAGAAATATAAAAATGCACACCGGCATCTAGAATAACACCATTTCTTCCTCATTGTCAATGACAAAATTTACATTTTTGAGGTTTGATGAATTTCGCTTGACACCTGATTCCACGTAATTTAAACTGCTCACGGGCATATGAAGAAATGTTAAAATATTCCTACTCTAAGCTTATAATAGGATCGCAACTAAATGACTTTGTAAGCAGCTTGACCTAAACAATTCCATGGCAAATATGTGGCTTTTGTAACTGCCTAATCCTTCATTATTTACCTGCCGTTATTGCACTCTGACACTGTAGTTTCACATCAACTGATTATTTTTTCACTATGTTTTCACTCTCGATTAGTTTCTATTTATGATATTGCTTGAAGGAAAGCCTCATTTTATATGATTGATGTAGACAAAACGACTGACGCCAGTCTTTCTTAGAAGGCTTGCAAAATATATACATGTACCATACAACGCTCGTTGGTTATGACATTAGTCAGAAATAATAAAGCGAATGAAGCATGTTGGTTGTAATGCAGGAGGCATCGGAAATAGCCCAGACCTACAAATTCAATCACGAACTGTGTAATGTATGCTGTCCTAACTTTCGTTTACATGTGTGCGGTATCGCATACTGACACTTATAACTGAAATCCGCCCAAAATTTCGTTATGCGACAGCACTTCGTATTGATTAGTTTCATTTTTTGAGTTTGGTTTTTGAGATTTGGCAGCTAGCTACTGAAAACATAATAGGAATGAGAACAAATGGCAATTATGTGAAGATATATCACACTGTATGTTTAATAGACGAGTGAATGAAGTTATTGACGAATTTTGGCCTAAAAACCAGCGATCAGTGTAAACTACTATTCATGACAACAGAGCAGAATACACCTAAAATAATAATAATCAATATACTCAGAGTTGCAGAAATTCCCGTCTAATGTAATTTCTTATCAACAAGCATACAGTCATGTGATCAACACCTTTTAAGGTTTACGGATGTTAGACCAGGCAATTTTATTAGTTTATTTAAAGTGATATGGCATAATTTAAACTTATTTAATTTATGTTTTTTATTCAGCAAAGTTGTGAGTGTCTCTACATTCACACATCTCCCCAATCTAATCATTTCCCTTTTTTGAACATACTAAGTAATATTGGATGTTGACGTTATGTCAGGGGTACTCAACTTTACACAAGTAAAAGGGCCGCATTTTAACCAGAAAAGATGCGACGGGCCGCAGAATATTAATGGCATGTATTTATACCATTTATTAGTCCGATAATGCTTAATATGATTCTAGTATTTATTTTTATTCATTCTAAAACATAGTTAATGAATAGCATTCGTAAGTTTGCAGCTGCCATTTCTCCCCAAGCGAGAGCTATGACAAAATTTGACAACACAGGAAAAATATTATTATATCCAACAACAACAATATTTTACAATTATTTTATTCCTCATGAGAGTTCAGAGTACTTTAAAATCTGGTTGTTGGTCAGTCGTAGTTGCTCGTAGGTAATTTTCCAAATTTTTGTCAGTAATACGAGAGCGCTCTTCTGATTTCATTTTTCTCATGCCAGAAAAAGAGGTTTCGCATAAATAAGTAGATCCGAAGCAGGTTAGAATTTTATGAGCACACAAAAGTAATGCAGGGTATGACATCTTCGGTACATATGATATCCAGAATGCTTGAATACTCTCCTCCTTGTGTTTTTCTTTAATGATATTGTTGTGCTGCAATTCGATTAGTTGCTCCTCAAACGCAGCCCTTTCAACTCCGAATTGGCCTAGCGTAAGTGACAATGAAGTAGTCTGAACGTTGCAAGAGAATGGATTCTCTGTGAATGCGATTGGTCCCAAAAACTTAACGTCCGCGAACCGGGATGAAAACTCCTCTATCAATTCCGTGACTTTGGTGTAGTAAGGGGTTGGTGAGAACAAGACATGTTTTTGTGACACTTGTGCCTGTAGAACTGGAAAATGTGTAAAATTACCCGCCTCAAGCTGTTGCGCAGTCTCAGCTTTTCCTCGAATGCAGTCACATCACTCATCATCGTCGGCAGAACCTCATTTTTTCCTTGAAGTTTAAGATTGAGGGAATTCAAGTGACGCGTTATATCAGTAAGAAAAGCTGTGTTTTGTATAAAGATGTCATCTTCCAGGGGCGTGGGTAAATCACGACGATTTCTTTTAAAAATATGCGTTCTGCTGATAGCAACTCCGTGAAGCGTTCGAGGACGTTTTCCCGACTGAGCCACCTCACTTCCGCATGCATTGCTAAGTCAGTATATTATGCACTTTCAAAGCATTCCACAAGCGAGCGGAACTGTCTGTGTTTCAATGAGTGAGCAAGTCTAAAATTGACTGTTTTCGTCACAGAGCCCATTATCATTTTGAGTTTTCCACCTCTCAGTTTGCTGCATAATTGCTCTTGATGCAGAATGCAGTGATATGAGAGGAAGTCTGGCATTTCGGGATCTTTTATGAGAAAAGCAATTAAACCTTTCTCCTTTCTTACTATAGACGGAGCCCCATCAGTAGTCACAGAAACCAGTTTTTTCAGGTTGATGTTTTTATCTGGTCGTCTAAAAAAGTTCATCATTGCAGAACAAATAACCTCTCTCCGTGCCCATTCAGTGATAGCAAAGCCAGCATTTCCTCAGCAAACGTATCCACTGTGAGAAAACGCACCCAGATTATATTGACTGCGCAATGTATCTGCAATCAGTAGATTTGCCCAGTGCTAGACTGAAGTATTCAGACTTTTCAACGTGTTTCAGCTTCTACTCTTCTGGTCACGGTTGAATTAGACAACTGCAGTTTTGAGATTTGCCTGATGATTTGGTCACTGTTGGTAAATTCTGAAAACAGCGATTTCGCACAGTCTGCAAAAGTGTTCTTAGGAAACTCACCTTCTGTAGCCGGCTTCTTGCATTTTGCGATATTCTAAGCAATTTTGAAAGACGCCTCAGTAACATTGTCGGCATTTTTTTTATAATACCGCAAAACATAGACTGCTGGGCATAAAACCTGGTTAACAACGTTCGGATTTTGTTTTTCCTAACATCACAACCAGGTGGATATGCAATTTTGAAATCTGGGTGGAGCTGTTCGTGGTGTCGTTGTAAATTTGCTCGCTTTGGCACGGCAACTGTTCTTGGGTTTTCCATTAATCTCTGCAAAAGCAAATTCATTGTTCCACGCAGAGTTGAAAATCCTCTTCTTTGTCGCCATGAGGTATTTCCCATAATCTGGATGGACGCAGTGTAATACTATTGTAAAGCGCACTTCCGAAGGTGGCTAGAGGGCGCGATGAGCGAGCCAAGTAACTCAATTTTTACGTGACATTACGATACGTCATTCATCTGTTTCTGTGATGACACAATCCATAGTCTTATCGTGCGCTGTGATGAATGAGAAGAATGATACCGTATCGAAAAATCGTTTATATCCGTTACGCCGAACCAACGACTAACATACTGGCCGAACATATCATGATATATGTTTAGGTTCGTCAAAGATCTTTGCGGGCCGCAAACTATGCATCGGCGGGCCGCAAACTATGCATCGGCGGGCCGCATGCCGCCCGCCGGTTGAGAACCCCTGCGTTATGTTATATGTAGCCTACAATATTCTTATATTGTATCATTACGACAATTTGTGCGTACGGTTAGTTGCATTGAAACGAAAATGCCGCCTGTGAATCAATGCCAAGTCAAGCTCTCTTGGATTCATAGGATTAATGATTATTCACGTCACAATAATACAATATTAATCGCGTGTTCCACTTCTAACTTTGGATAAATAAATATCAAGTGTAATAATAAATACTCGACGAGAGTGTTAACTGAAATCATAAAATTCTTGTATTCTTTTATTTTTGAAAATTTATCAATTCTTCCAAATTTCAAAATTTCAGCCATAGACAGATTACAATTCCGCTATATGATAGAATTGTGAACTGTCATTTTGAGCTTTAATCGAGCGATATAATATGAAAAAAGAATTTATTTAGTCAAACCATCCGAGCTTAGACCAAACCCGTGAGTGAGTATGAATGAGTTACATCGTAATCAAAGGTTTTAACGGATTTTAAGAACTGTGAGACAGATGTCCAAACTAAAATATCATATTAGACGGAAATAAGGCGTTTATCACATTTCATTGAACCGGAATAGTACAATAATGATTTACTCAACAATTATACGCATACACTCATCTGTCACGCATGCCAATCAATTACTTTTATGTCGTCGTCACGTTTGACAGTTTTCTTTTTTTAGGTTTTCTGAAACATACTTCAAATTGCCAATATTGATATGTTGCTCGAGTTTCTTTTAAACAATCGTAAGACTGCGTTATGGCTATATGAGAATGTACTTAATATACCATCACGTAAATGTGAGTGATGTACGGCACTTTCTGCATTTCCTTGATAGAATAGTTTTAGGAATTACGGGCAAAGATCTTCACGCTCAAAGCAATTTTTATGTGATTTGTGCTTGTTATTTTTCATTCAACGTTTCTGTTGACGCATTTGGATGTATGTATAGTGAGTTTTTTTGCTGCATTAAAGCGTCTGTGGTAAATATGCTATCAGTAGGCTAATTGCATTTGACAGGATTTTGAAAGGTGACGTCAGTATTTTATCTCGTATCTCGCGTCGCAAGCATAAATCATGCTTGGAGACATTTGAAAACAGGGGAAAGTAATCAAGCATAAAAATAAATTCCACGTTTTACACCGCTTAGTTTCAACGCTAATCGTTAAATTTTTGATGTACTTCGGTATTTGTTTTAAATGTGCTGTCATGACAACTGTTTTCACGCTCGAATACATTCTGATTTTATCTAAGACGACGGATCGATCCATATAAATATGGGATTGTATAGGGTTGTGGGCTTTATTAAAAATTAGACGACTAGATTGGATTATTGAGCTCATATATAACGCTTTAGCATTGAGGTGTGAGTAATCTGAGGTGTGAGTGACGAATAACGAAGCAGTCAGAAAAACTGTACTGGACCTACTTTCTTCGAAATTTTTGCATTGTCCGAATCGTATCATTCTCAAGAATTTGCGCGGTGGCTTCACCTTATTACCTAACTAACTATAAAAACCTATTTCTAAGCCCTATTTGGACGTTCAATTCTATCATGAATAGCTTAAATATGATTAGCATTTAGATTGGTAACAATTGCAAATTGATCGACTGGTTTATTCAATTGACTGGCTTTCTTTTACTCTGTTATTGTGATGTAAAAACTTCAGCGGGCTCCGTATAATTTAGAGTAAATATAGGCAACAAAATTGAAGACTTCGTGAATAGCAAACAGATCGAACGTTTCGCCTCAATTGTACGTCCAATTCATTATAATTATCCGTTGTCTTTACAGCTGTAGATAAATAGGTAATTATTTTTCAAATTGCTGTTAAAACTGCAGTATCACTTGTTTGGCAGAAGGACATATAAATTATTGAGGTTTTCTTTTTGGAAGTGGGTGGAGGGCCACACTCGAAAATAACATTCTCAGAGGTTTAGTGAAAATATTTTAATTTTTGTTAAAACTACATCCTTTAGGCGTCTCTAATTTATGGTTTATTTATTCGATAGCTCTATTTGTGTTACTCGGTAGGATTGATTTTATGGACGATCCACTATAGAATTTTAACTAAGATAGGAATTCTTCTATTAATAAAGACCTTTGAGTGTCTTGATCTGCCACTAATTAGATTAATATAGATTGAATTCTATTTCGTCTTATATGGAAGATTCAGCGACGCCGTGGACTCGTGATACGTCGTACTATGTCATTCAAATATACCTTTATAAGTAGGCTTACCACATATCTGAAGCAAAAAAGACGGGACAGTGCGGATTGGACAAGCCAACCTTGGCTCGATTCCGATGCTTAGTAATAGTTGAATATTGGCATACCATTGTTGGTAGATTACGGGCATCAAAATGAGATGTAAATTCTATTGAAATATCCTCTATTGGTCTTTGTTTCAAGAAAAGGAAATAGTTCTTTAACTCAGGGTGGTACAAACTGCGGCCACATTCAGTGACACATTCAGTGCGGCCCGCGGAACAATTTTGACATACACTAAACCATTGGTAGATATTTGTATTTATTGGCAGTAAATGTTTGAGTTATTTTTTAACTAATTCAACTGGGAATAGTCCTTTTCGTAACGCCATGAAACCATTAAAACCATGGAATGCTGTATTTATAAACGTCGAGACGGTGTCTTATATGGGAATAATGTCCTGTGATCGGTACCAAGAAAATGAATTGTCTTGTGCAGACAGGACCAAGCCGTTGAGATGAGTTGCACTTTTTATCTAAACTTCAAACCTTAAGCTCGCCTCAAGTAACTTCTCATTTGACGTTTGTGCCTTTATTTTAGTATAAACACTCCTCTATCTTAAATCGTTGGCTATTTTGACAGCAGTGACGAACCGTGGAGCTGACTTAGCGCCGCGCGATCCAGTTTTTTTTAGCTGGGTTCGGAGTCACAACTTAGACGGACTTGGTTTTTCTTCGACAATAGCAATATATAATATAACAATTCATAATACAAGGAGTGTAATAAAATATATGACCGAGGTAAACTGGGAGGAAACGTATTTCCTTACCCACAACAACGTTAAACCACAGTGTCTGGTGTATTTTCAAGTAATATCTGTCACGAAAGAATATAATTTTAAAACATTACAAAACCAAACACGAGAAAAGATGCCGAACATACCACGGTATTTCGCGGCAAGCAATTTAATAACTAAAGGCTTTATATATTCCCCTCAAAAAACTGATTAGAGCGGTAAAATCTCATTCTTAAATATATTTATTAAAGTGAGTAAATTCGCGATGTTTTGATCACTTTTGGGTTTTCTCCGACTGCGGCCCGCGAGACATTTCAAAAGTTTTTGCGGCCCGCCAACCTCGTAACCTTGGACCACCCTGCGTTTAACTCATTAGAAAACTTGCACTTTGTTTTCGGCATTAACGCGTTGTTTATACTTCATATCATAACTATGACAAAACAATTTCTCTCTTTTTTTGAAATAGTGAAATGAGTTGCAAATCAGTGGTAAATTGGCTGCATCCGGTAAAAACAAAACATTTCATATTAATATCACATAAAAAATGTTTATGACTGTAATACTGCAAAACTGGGACATTTAGGTCTACCGGCCGGGTCGGCGGGAAAACTTGATAAAATCGGGACTATCACGGCTAAACCGGGACGTATGGTAAGCCTATTTTATAAGCATAAAATTGCAACGTATTCTCACATATCCTGTACTTTCTCGATTTGTAAATTAATACCTTGTTTTAGTCTCACTTCATACATTTTTTATTGGTTTAGGTATATATTTTTGTTATTCATGCTTGGTAAGACATGAGGACCGAACTTAAAATTCCCAAGCGGATCATATTAGCGGAAATATCATTCTATTGACGTATGAACTAAGTTTATTCAATTTCGCTTCGATGTTTCATCGCCATAGTGTTATTGACGCCTAATGCAACGTACTGTTGATGTATATTCATTCTCTTGTTTTCATTGAAAATGTCTGGCAGCCAGTTTGCAGAGAAACTTGAATAGGATTAGTTAGTCGACGTGCATAAGTTGCCGGCATATTTCAGGATATTCAATATTCTTGTTAATATGTTTCAGTTATTTTTGATTTTTTTTGTACCTTCGGGCACATTGCCTTGAATAGATTTTGATCAAATTTACACTTACTTATGCGTATAGGAAACGTTTCCACTACAACATATTCCTACCAATTTACCGAGACTTGAATGATTTGGTGGGAATACAGATTGACATACATAATTTAACTTGGGGCGTGTTTTTTCTTCAATCATCTGTTAAAAATATTTGGTACTCTCATAGTTGGTGTTCCAGGCTAGGGTTAGGCCATAATTTTATTCCGAATTTCCTTATTTTAGTTCTATTACGAGTTCGGGGACTGTCTGTGTTAGTCAAGCGAATATACTCCCTGCCCATAGGTATTAGTCCCTTTACACAACTTGATGTAAAGTTGGCGAACAAAATTAGTAACCTCCATATTGGTGCACATACTTCTGGAGCGCCAAATATTCCATATCGTTAATCGATCTCATATTCTGAAATTATCACTTTCAATTGACACTTTGAGAAATCAGTGAATGCGACGTACATGACCATCAAGCCGTTCATTTGAGGCATCGAATGAGTCCTATTTTACCATTCGAGTGCAAATTTCATCACTTGCTTCTCATCATATGCTAAATGGCTCCCTTTAACAAATTGTGAAGTAATTGTCCTATATAACACTTTTCACTTTTCATCCAATCCTAATTTAGCCAACATTGATAGGTCAGCGCGCATTTGAAAGGCATTTGGTAGTGAGAGAATTGATGGATAAAATTAACAAAATTCTATTTATATTCATTTATATAATACACCGTAATTAAAAATGTTTTCAATATTTTACCGTAGTTAGAATTTATTATTGTCTCAAAAATATATTTCATGATAATTGTTTTATATTAACTATAAATAGTCGATCTTTCCACTTGACCGAGCTTAGTAAACATGATTTTTATATTTTTTAAATTAATATAAATTGAGGATAATAACGCTAAAATACGCAGAATTTTAATACTGATTTTTAACAGTGTATTAGTTTATAAATATGTCAAAAGAAGAAGATAAAAATACACCAAACCCCCAAAATGGCGACGCTAATTCCCGACTGGCTATTGAAGTTACTAAAGCTGAAGACGACGATAACGACGAACCATTGTCCGAGAGGCGTCCATCAGCTATGTCGTCCAGTTCAGGATCGCAAAGTGAAAAAAGTCGACCACCGACTTGGAAAAGCTATGTTTTATTAGTTGTATTATTCGGTATTTATATTTGCGTCAATCTTATTGGATCAGTCATATTCAGAGCAATCGAACGAAAATCGGAGGCTGGATCCCCTCATTGGTTTCGTGAAACGAAAATTAATTTTGTGAAACAGCATCGAAATAATTTAACGATTGAGGCTCTGGAAGCGTTTTTGTCGGTAAGTGACTGTTACTGAACTCTAAATATGATTAAGGTTTAATTCAAATTTACGATACTCCCACAGTGTATGTACCATGTTATGGTTAGGGCATAATTTTATTCCGATTTTCCTTATTTTCGTGCTATTACGGGTTCGGGGACTGTCCGTGCTAGCCAAGTGAATATACCTGCCCATAGGCTTCAGTAACTTTACACAACTTGATGCAAAATAGGCGAACAAAATTAGTTACCTCCTTATTGGTACACACACTTCTGGAGCGCCGAATTTACAACCATATACATCGTTTCGATATTGGTTGGAAGTCACCCATATTTATGTGTCGCGATTTTTGCGTTTATGTTTAGAAAACAGTATTTTGCGATGGGACAAGTTATTACGACTTTGAGTTTCCGCGAGTATAAATTCTGTTCAAATTGCATGCAGCCAACGCTATTAGTGTGTGCAATTTTACTATCGGGTGTGTGCGACTTGACAGTAGTAAGAGATCTTCAAAACGTATGGCGGACGATATATCTTTGCTAGAGATCATCCACCAATATTAAAAAAAATAATAATTATAATAGGGGTTAATAATGTTCATTGTTCATACTAATATATCATTCCCTTTTTTGTGTAGTACAATCATATCAAATACTTACTAAATACGTTGTCTCATTCAATATTTAACGTTTATGCCAGCAAAGTCATGCCGTGTCAGGCATGTTCCGAACTCAACAATGTCACTTTTATTATTCAATAGTTGTTATGCGTGCGTGCAAGTATAATTTTCGATGCCGATTAAGTGTATATTCCAAAACTTAGTATCTATGTTTGTACTGTAGTCGAGTACATTGTCCAATCTCGATCTGAATTATCGAGCACGTGTACTTTTAGGTCGCGGTATATTACCCTTACAGATCGATGCGCGTTCTATTTTGGGAAGTAGCACCCATGCCTATGTCCTGTTCTTATAACAAAAACACCGAAAGGAAATTTCAAAAAATTACCAAGTTAAAATGAAAAACTATAATGTTGCGTTTTCAATTCAATTTGTGTCACCCTGAGGTATGGTAGTTGTGGTGAATAGATGACGTAATCATTACGTCATTACTTCATGCAGTCTCTGAATTTTTTTCTTGGTTCTTCAGAAATAGACACTTTTTCGATATTGGCCAATGACAATTTACTGTATGTCTATAATGTGGGTTCTATGCGCCAAAAATCTTACATGATTATTATTTTTGCAGAAAACTGAAAAAGCGTTGTCAGATGATGTTTCATCTATTATTGGGAATGAAAGTATTTATACCGATAAATGGACCATTGGATCTGGCTTCCTTTTTAGTTTTACTATAGCCAGTACAATCGGTAAGATTCACTGTATATTAAGATCAAAACTTTATTATGATAAACCGCATTTCTTAATCCAATCTCACTGGATAAATATTGATGATTGCTAGAGACATCCCGTTTTTACTAAAACCAATCACAATTCTAATGTTATAAATTGCCAAATCCTAAACGAATATATACATAAAAATATATTGGAGATGACTGAAAATGTTTTGTGTGGTTGCACATTTACATAAAATTGTAAATTGCAGACAAATTTCTTGACATCAAGATTTAACAAAATTATTGCAACCTGAATACTATCTTTTTTCATGAACTATGCTATCCAATTATAGTAATAACCTACCTTGTATAATGTAAGTTTTAAATGTATGGGAAGAGTTCACTATGCGATTAAGGCCAAAGTTTGGTAAACATACAATTTGTACAATTTTGTTTTTTGATTTAATGGCCGGCTTCATTCCATTAATCAATTTAATGTCTTATACAACTTATACAACTATAAATGCCTACAGTAGAAGTAATTTCACATAGGTTTGATGGAAAGTAAAGAGATTTGTATTAGAAGTTGTGACTCTTGCTTTGTGTGTTTAAAAATTGGCTTCATTTCGTTTCAGGTTATGGTACTGTTACTCCAGTGACTGGGGGTGGTCAGGCATTTACGATTTTATTCGCATTACTGAGTATTCCATTCACCGGATTGTTAGCTGCAAAATTGGGCTCTATTTTGGCATATTTCATTAAAAAAGTGGGTATATTGTTAATTTATATTTCTCATATTTTGTATCACGATATTGTTAGGAAAGTTTCTTAAAAAATCTAACCTTTCCAGTTTGACAGAAAATAATTTTAGCTCGTAATTTTATAAAGTTTATAACATTTTTAACACAACAATTTGGTTCTGACAACCTTCATTTTTAGTAAAAGTTTTCGACCGTCGAAACTTTGAAATTTCGACTTTTACTTACAACTTTGGATAATGCAAAAAAATTTAAACCCGACGCTTGGAGAGTGATTGAATTTTGCCTATAAAACTGAGCAATCTTTGACGATGAAACGTGTTTTCAAACCGTGTATTTGAATTAACGTGGTGGTAGAAGAGGCGACGAAAATTAAACGTAGACTAATTTCAGAACAATCTTTGAACTGCGTTTACGTGATATCTTACGCATTGCTTAATCAATCGAGTAGTTTCAAATTTGGAGTTACTCCAAACTACACAGAACGTGCGTGCATATAATGCCGCCCTGATGTTGCCGTTGTGGTAATGCGAATTTCTGAAAAAATTCATCGAGTAGGAGTAGAGAATTTTTTTGTTTCAACCAGAAAAATCCACAAAAATTATTGATGATTTATGCATAATAAAACATTCTAAGCATTTTACTAATACTTTTTGCTCCGATTGAAGTTTGTGCCAATTATTCGTGTGTCTGGACGTGATGTCATAATCTTACAATTAAAAAATAATACAACTAATACATTGTTGGACATGAGTGTTTGATACGAGTGATTGAATAGTACCGCGGCCTGAATACAAAATCAAATTACAAAATAGGCTTAGTGATTGATCAATTCTTATAGGTAAAGTGGCTGACATTTTGAAGAGAAAATACATAGTTTGTGAAATAGAATAATTTTGTAATCTTTTATGGACTGGGGTTCACATAACCACTGTGCAAATAAACTTTCAACTTTTTCATCAATAATCATTTGTATCTATATATTAGCATGGAAGTGTGGTATATTTATAGTTCTCTTCAAGTTTGAAATATATTCAAGCCGTCATTACGCCTTTTTTCTCCCGGAATACATTCTTCTATTTCTTCTTGTGATAATTAAATATTCAAATGAATTTTTGATAAAAAAAAATCAACATATTAATTTCATACCATTTTATTTCCATTTCAGGCGGCCGCCATTATTTTTAGAAGAAGGGGTAAAAGCAACAGATACGTGAAAATAGCTAGCATTGCATTCACGTTTATATTCGGATTATTTCTCTACATCGCAATGCCGGCAATATTGTTAACATATGTTAGTAATGAAGAGGGATGGACATTTATCGAATGTTTATATTGCGTATTTGTAACATTGACAACAATCGGATTTGGAGATTATGTACCGGGTATGATCTTCACTATTCTTCTATAGCGGTTCTCAAACTTTTTAAAGCAGCGCCCTCTTTTTAGAATTTGTCAAGTTTCGCGCTCACCCCAAAAATACCTAGCTAACAATACGCTACACAAATAACAGATAGTGAGGCGGAAGTATGTTTCATTAAAAAAGCACGTTGAAAATACGTGGATTGGACGTGAATAATAATCAGCTTCACGCCCCCTCAAAAAATTGGCTACTTTATACTTATTGCTGTTTCATTGTAAACGTTCGCCTACTTGCGCTTAAGTCGGACCTCACATTTTAACTAAGAATCCAGCCCGGTCCGAACGAGAACAGAAACGGCCGAGTCACATTTGCAAAGTGGGCGTCCATAATCAACGTTTCATATTTCTGGATTAGTGCCTAAGCAAAAGAAACGGTAATCTTTATGACATTTTCTATTTAGTTGAATTGGATTACTAGATTTGTGGTTAATAATCCGATAAATTAATACATTACGCGTTTAAGTGAGTTAACTTGTCATAAATAATTAAGTCTGATTAAGCACCGAAAAAGATCAAGCCACAAGGGAATACTTAAGTATTCGACGCCCCGTAAGTACTGCAAATAACGATTGCAGTACTTGCTAGTCTGTCGTTGCGGATATTTGTTTGGCAGTTTTATACCTTTGGAGTATGTTCATTGTCTGTGTTAGTTCCTTAAGTCGGAATCGCAATGTCAAAAACCACAATAAACTTTTATTGAGAGATCTAATGAAATATACGATAAATCGCCGATACAAAATAAGCGAAATTAATTTTTTTACTACCGGTGTCGACACCCGATGTTAATCGTCAACTGTTTTGTGGTGTCACTCACCACCGTGTTGCAAATCCGTGACAAGCTCATAGAAATGTGGCATATTTTAAAATTCAAGTTCATGTTCTAAATTCATTGGTGAAATTAACAGTGACGACGATAGTAATGTATGAAACACGTGATAGTAAATATTACAAAGTCTTACATACGATGAATAACTAACTTTACCATCAATTCAACCGAAATTTTGAAAGTTTTTTATGAGGTTTACCAAGTTGTTTGGATACATATGTGTGCTATCAATTAAACAATTTCATACATCATCGCTATTTACTCATTCCCATAGGACTTGTAGAATTTCCGGAGGGAATTATGCTTAGAATTTCTCGTGCGACCAATAACACCACGATGACTATACCGATGACAACATCGTCCAAATATATTGTAAATTTGCCCGGCTCTTACCACATTGTCACGATATATTTCTAATGTACAATCAACTATTTTTTATTTGATATATACAAAAAGCGTTCTCTCAAATTATATAGTTAATTTTAGAGTTGTTGTCTAAAACAGTGGTCACAGCATATTGCTTATTAGTTATTACCAAACCCTTGCGGAAGACACAAAGATATAATTGCTCTTCTTTTTGAGTAAAGTGAATATTTCACCAGTTGAAGGTGTTGCAATGTTCCAATATGTACGAACAACTGTACTGGGTTTTATTTAATTTTAATTTCTCTGTGGGTGATGTGGTGAGTTCCAGGCCAGGCAACAAACTACTGTTATTGTAATTCTATTCCCTACGTTAGTACCACCGACTTTTACGTAACTATGGGAGTGGTTGAAACTAGATAATCAAGTTTTGTAATCCTTACTGAGCGTTATTTTATCCCGTCTAGGAGATGACAAACAACGCTATTATCCGGAAAAATGACACGTTGTAGACTAATAAATAATGTATAAACATATAATACAAAATTTTGTTTTTGATACAATAATAAGTGGTTTTCGTCTGGAAGCGATTATATATCTGAAAAAGAAATTTAGTTCTAACAATTTTAATGTGTCCGAATCCTATATAATTATTTGAACTTTTTAGACAAACCAATAGAAAAATTATTGGGTGTAGTATCTGAATATTAACTCATATTAAAAGCGATTTGAAAAATACAATTCGTAATTAAGAAAAGGGTAAGGGTAGTAAGGAAAATAAGGCAATGGGATCTCTGAGTGCTATATTTGTTCAATGTGGAATACGTACATGTACAAGTGGTAAAAGTAAACTGTAAATCACGTGCTATTAAGGGATTTTTTTATTAATCATTATTTATTAGGGGAACGTTATTACTATGATAGCTACAACTTTTTGAGACTTTATGATATTAGTCTATTGCACTTGCTAGAGTATAAATTGAAAACTAAAAAAGTCGAAGATACAAAGATCCGTTTTGGGTATTTTTGATTAAATCAAAAGTTCCGATAATAATGCTACATAATATTTCATTTCATCAGCGCAAAACGCTCCTGACTAATATTCAAGAACGCTTTTGGTGCCAGTTATCATCAGTCGGAATGGACTTTAAATGAAATATTGTTTTTACCAGACTAGGAGTTTGTTATGTATGAAACGTAAACGCATGGTTATTTATTCCTATGTCGGCCAATAATGAGCTTATAAGCAATTGGGTACTGTCATGTGGGATCATATGTATCCTATAGATTCAATACGCTGACTGGTGTATTTCTTTGATGTTTGTTGCTCTTACATTTTCGGTAAATAATTTGCGCTTAATTTATAGTTAAACGTTATATACTCAGATAAATATATTAAATTTACTTTTTCTGACAATTAGCGACTTTTGAATAATTAATAGAGTTCCTCACACCGTCCAGCTAAATAAAACCTACGCCATTGGCAAACTGAATCACCATTTTGTTTTATACTAGTATGGACCGGTGGTGAAATCACCCCCATCATATATCCCCCGTGCTTGGTTCTTTGACTAATATCGTAAACTTTAATTTTCAAAGCGTATACGGAAATCGATAGAAATCTATTTCCGTTATGAATGTCATTTAGCCTCTATTATGTGAAAAAATATTTACTTATTTGTGAGAAAGTGAAAACTCTCCGGCGGTCATTCTTATCTAACTCTCAATCTCAACGAATCTCCACGGTGTTAGCAATTACTTGCATGGATTTTTTTTAGATTTTTTTTAGATGAAAAATATTCAACATGTGCTAATGCAATTAAAGTTTTTAAGTATAGGTTTGAAATATCTGTTTATTTTTTCAGATCCACATTCTACGGCTGGTATGTTGGGAAACATCGTTGTACTAATATGGGTTGTAGCAGGCTTGGCATGGTTTGCCACAATTGTGAATCTTATTGCCACCCAGTTGTCAAAACAAGCTACAACGCTAAAAAAGAAAGTTGCCAACCAACAAATTACAATGAAAAGTAAGTGCAGCAGTCCATACTATGCAAGCGAATGACCCAACTCTTTCTTGTAATTGATCGCTGTACATTGCGACTTTAGAGAGGTTGGAATCAGTATTAAAAGGAGTTCATCCTTTATGGACAAATACAAACACTGGATCAGTCTATTATAAATAATGCATGGTATGTCTCTATTCTGTGTCAACTTAGTAGGAGATTAAATTACGGAAGGATCATATCTTATTTTTGAATTTAATTTGTTTTGATTCATATTATAAATTATTAAGAATGAAATTTTACCCAATTTGTGGTGAATTAGATCAGAATCCAATGTGGCGTAATATCTTAATCCATGTGCGACAAAGGTAATTTTTGAAACATTTGGACTTTGCTGGAGGGTCTGTCAGGGTAGGATATGATTAAATTCATCAAGAGACATATATAGGAACATGGGAATAGTTAACCAATTAAATGTCCCATATGCTTGAACATTACTGGTACACGTACTACTCGGTATGTTGGAAAGCGCTTTACCAACGCTTAGTACCTTCGCAGGGCAGCTTCGGCATTCTCTGCGTGTTCTATAGACGCAATCACTTATAAATTGTAATTGAGTACTTGGCGAAATTTAAGATTTTGATTTCAAACTTAAATATCGAACTTAACGCAAATGCCATCCAGGTCACCAGAGCCCCGTTCTCCTCTCTATACTGACCAAGAAACAGCATTATTTTAGCATGCCAACATCATATGAAAATTATCCGTAATATGCACATTACATGAATTCTTATTTTACGTTTGGTAATTATAATTTTGGGTACTCCCGTATATATGTGAACCAAGATGGCGGACACCGGAACGTAGTATGTGTACCAGGTTAGGGTTAGGCCATAATTTGATTCCAATTTTCCTTAATTTAGTTCTATTGCGAGTTCGGGGACTAGCCAAGTTACTCCCGTAGTATTTGTACCTGAAATTATGGCCTAACCCTAATCTGGTACACATCCTACGTTTCGGTGTCCGTCATCTTGGTTCACATACTACGGGAGTACCTAATTTTGTTACCTTGATATTTATGTTTAATTGTAATATCTTTAGCTTTAAAAAATGCGACCGCAACACTTGGAAGTCGAATATCCACCAAAAAATCAGGATCGAAGCAATCTGTAAGTTCAACGAAGGATTCTAAAGGAAGCAACGACAGATTTTCGGATATCGAGTCAGGGAAGAAAAATTCGGATTCAAAACCCGAATCATTGGAAGGATCAGCTGACCCGCTCAACCCAAATAAAAGCACGGATACTGAATCTAGCTCAAACAATAGAAAAAGTCTTCCTGGCGAAACAAGTAGCGGTCCGTCCACACCTGTTAAAGCTCCAGATGATAGGCGAGAATCCACTACGTCTAGAAGCTCAAAACGCGATGACCGTATGCTCGGACCGAATGCTTTTATGTCCGTGATTTTGAACAATATGGAAAACTATGATGACGTGCATGAAAGAAGCGACGAGGAAGAACAACAATCGTAGGCCGATTTTGTTTTAAAGAATGGTTAAAAATCGGATGATGGTCGGTAAGTAAACGCGAGGAGGAGTTTGATCGCGGCATTCACTTCGCCGTAACAGTTTATTTAGCATTACAAAGAGATTAAATTTGAGACAAGGCCTTAAATAATTTTATTTATGTCCGCATTTTATAGAGACTGCACTTTTATATTGATTGGTTTTTAGACCTTTTTATCTGAAGCACTTTTCAATTTGTGACAGGGAGGATTGGAATCATTTAAATAGGTAACTTGCGTGCCTCATTACTAGATGATTTATCAACTTATCTTTTAACCAATCCCACGACACACTTTTTATTCTATTGGAATTACGCTACTCATGTAGTGAATCGTAATAGATAACAGTGATAGCAATAATAGTAATAGGTAATTGTCATTCAATATAATGTGTGTGTTCAATACGTACAAGTGGCACTCACAAATGAATTTGGACTTGGTAGCGTGTTTTACCAATTGAGCATTGCCACACTCACGTTCCGAAATGAACGTGATGGGTGGCACAATCGTTGAACTTTGGTTCCATACGGAAATATCAAGAATCGATCAATTTGCTTTACGACGTTGCCTTTTATTAATAAAAATCAATGTTTGTTGAAACAGTATCGTAATCAATACAAATTATATTGGATACTTTATAATATCTGAATTTTGATGCTTTGATGTTTTATTATCTTAAATATCTCAATTTTGGAATACAACAACCTTTATTACAGTACATATCAATATCATTACAACCAAATTCAAAAGTAGGGTGTTACCTATTCTAAATCCTATAATTTGCCTATATGTGTATTTCTTTCTTTCTACACTTTTAGCTTCTCACCATTATTCTGTAGCAAACTGCAACGCATTTTATTTTAAATCTTTGAGATTGTTTAATAAAATCACAAAATAAAAAAAAAGGTTTACTAAAATTTTGCTTGATAGGTTGCGGTCGACTGTTTGTTTGATATCAAGGGCAAATTTAATGGGGTCGTGGTTTTAATTCTCAGTCAGTCCGAAAATTATAATGGTTAATTAGGGTCTTGAGGGTATTTTTGATCGCGGTTAAAAAAATTTTGTTCAAACATAAATATAGAGATTAAACATGTCATGTAAGCTTGATTCTAGCTCCAGCATTCAAATCACTGACATTTCTTTTGCATGGATATATCCAGATATATATAGCACTCAGCACGAAACGGGCTCTTTTGAAATTTCCATCCAAACTTTTTAAAATTCAGTTGCTAGCTAGATTTTAGCGAATTCGCAACAGCAATTCTATATAATTTCAAGTATGCTCAAAAATTCAGCTTCAGTTTATTCAAACCCTCCTGATTTCATAGTAGTTAAGCTGAACGTATATCCAAAATAGACAAAATCTTTTACATATACAGTGTATAGTTTTTTGACGACTTCGAGATCCAGTTTCGACATATATTCTTTAATAGAGTCACTTGGATTTATCTGAAGCAAACTTCCTTTTTTATTTACTCCTCGACGTACGACTTTCAGATCAGTCATATTTATCCGATTCATCAGCCATTGCTGATCTTTATCAACGCTTTCTGCTTTTAGTATATAAGTATATGCATAGTTGCAAGGCTTGCATAGTGATGTTGCCGGCATAAAATGATAGTCCAATTTTCGCTCATCCCGACCGTGATCTGCTATATAACGAGCTAAATCCTCAAACGCTAAAGTGAAGTTTTCCGGTGGAACTGAAACACTAAGAAAAAGTACGAAGGTAAATTGAACGTTGTGGAATAAAATGTGATTTTAAATTTGATGAATGTTTTGTATCGATAGACGTCAAATTAAACCTCGAAGTTTATATACTGGACACGAAGCGTACTGTTGTTGTTGTGAAAAATCGATTTTCGTTGCCACCAATGGACCCATCGGGTTTGAATTGCCAATACTCGAAGATGGAAGATGTTGCTCGAAGCCTATTTCTCATTTATAATATCTGTCGCACACACCACCATGTGACTTCTGTTGCAATTCTGTTAACATCTAGCTCAATTTTAATGAAATTGCGGTAGTTATTTAGCCTTTATGTCCAAATATTCGAGCATTGTTCCTTTTTATTATTTTTCCGTTCTTAAAAATTCCTTAAGCAACTAAATTTGTAAGGTGTAACCAAGGATGAAACGAGGATCGTCAGCAACTAAAACAAAGTTAAAAGTTTTCTCACTTGTAATCTTTGAGTTTTGGAAAATGTTTAAACATCCTATCTCCGTATGCCGTATTATAGCTGAATTTGTCTTTCCATCCTGAAATCAAGCGAGCGAAAGGATGGCGCGCCTGTAAATGTGTGAAGAATGTTATAAAAAGCTTCAAAGTCGGTATTCAATTATAATTTCATATCTGTTACAAATTTTTATAGCCGATAAAAAAATGTCAATGAAGAGCTGATCGTAATTGGTGAGATCATATATATCAAATCTAAAACCTATTTGAAGTTGTTGCTGAAGTCGGAGCCGAATTTAATTTTAATTTAAACTATTCAGGAGTAATAATTAAACATTTCAAATAACCCAATTTTGTGGTCGGACTAGAGCTCCCTAATTCGAACAAAATACAGCCTGGCAATGTTAAAATTTTGTATTTGATTGGCCGGTAGTCGGAACCAAAATCGCAATTTCTGGTCATCTTGATCCCGAGTGAAATTCGGATTCAGAATTTTTGTCTGAAATTGGAAACAAATATATTCGATTTCACTTATAGGTAAGGATTCTACTTATGACTACTTACTAGTTAGTATTCGATTCTCAACCGATTCTTAAATTTTCGATTCCGATTCTCGATTCCAAATCTCTATTGCTCGACATATCTTATCGAGAAAACATACCCACCTAAGCAGTACCATAAGAAATTAAACAAGAAAGCTATGTTCAGATATAAGGACGGACATGACGGCCAAAACTATGTATTAAGGGTATCAAATCTGTCACAGGAGACAAAATTGCACAAAATGAGGAATTTCTCAGAACCCACAGACAGCACCCTTCTAGCGAAAAACAATATATAGTGAAGTTTGCGGCGTCGTAGCAACTCAACATAGCAGTAAAGCAGTTTATACATATATGTGAAGGAATTGACGCAAAACGTTACACATTGTTTGCAATCCAAGTTTTAACCTCGAGAATCGATTCCAATGCATCGGAATCGATTCTAGTCGATTCCGCAAATAATCGAGTCTGTAATCTTACTACTTATAGGATGTAAAACATTCCCAGTCACATCATCAACTCACAAAATGAAAATAAATACTAGAAATTCTTTCCAGATGCTAGATGTAAATTGTAAAGAATAAAACGCTGTAATCAGGTCGTAAGTTATAATATTTAACAAACTCACCAATACAAGTCGATGACTTTGTCCCAGCCTCGGACTTTGAAATAGGTCGTCATCTCCATCATGGTAGACGCCTAGCATTTGTCCAACTTTTGGAGGAAGCTTACGAGCCATAGCATGATTTTCAACTGTATCATTCCATCTATAGAACTTCTGATCTTCATCGAGTCCAGCTCGTTTTCGACGTAAAGCCCAAACAATACCGTGCCACGTAGAACTTCCAGACTTTGGAACTACGCATACTAGTAATTTTTTTGGAGGGTCTACGAGAAAGTGAGGTATTGGCACCCAGTTGGACCTAAACTTAAATTATGTAATTATGTTTCAATTTGTCGAATTTCCCCCAAATCATAGATTATAGAGTGTGGGCTAAAATTAGAGTAACAATTATTAAATTATTTAATAATTATTCAACAGTTCGCCTGATGACCTTCGATTGATTTATAAACTTGGACAAAGAAGTATAAATTTATACTTGGGATAAACTGAAATTGGAGGTATCGTTTTGATATGCATTATTGGTCCATCTAAATTCTGAATAATTTTGCCAGAACTAAATTATTGTAGCAAACCTTTTCAAACTTTAGCACCTAATCGGTGGAACCAGAGTTCAGGTGTTTTTTAAACTCGGGCGAAAGTTGTATTTTCAAATTTATTCAATTCCGAGTCTAATTTCTAATTGCTCAAGAGTCGAATCCAAAATATCAGATTTTTTATAGTCGAGACGGAGGGTCTAACTCTAAAACATTAACTGTACGGAAAAGAGCATGAAAATAAAAACATAAAAACTTCCTTCTGAAGAATTTGTTATGCTATCATGAGTGAATAACTTCCCATGGTTTTATTTTTTATTGTAACCGGATACAAATAGTTACGTGACGTCATGCTGGCGAACTGTGGCTTACTCAGAAAGGCGCCTTTGATTGGATGGCTTATGATGATTGCGTTTCTTACCTTTCTTTTGCCTTCGTATAATCATTCGGGCATCTTGAATGCAGTAATTTGAGTCTTTTATCAAAACGCTCTGGCGCTAAGTTGTCTTCTTTTATGGTGGCGATAGGATAAGAACGAAGTTGGAATACTGTATATCGTTTGATCGCATAAAATGTAAAAGTTCCTATGCCGAGAGCAACGAGGAAAAAGACCCTTAAAATATTTAACGACTGCATGTTGTATACAAAATCTGGAAAATGTCTAAAAATACACAACGTTAAAATATCAGACATGGTCATTTTAAGATAACTACAAACACTGTGTTCAACTAGTAGCCCAGATTGTTAACCTAGTGCCCGTAATAGAACACGACCAGGCAGCACACCGAACGTGTTCTATTATTTTGCTCAAATTCTGATGAAGTGGAATACAAACATGCATCAAGTATAAACTGAGAGACTAAGCAAACTTTTGTAACCTGCAATTCTAAAACTATCTCACTTACAATACCTCTATCACTGGTTATGTATATACGTAAATTGAAATATCGGCCGAGGAGCAACTTTTGCACTTCGCACGCAACATCACAGAGTCGTTTTACATATATACCCTCCGGCAATTCAACGAAAGCTGTTACATCTATCGTTTCGACGTCCCGGAGATATATCGTATATTTAGCGCGTAACGCATTTGCGTTGATGAAGCAACGTCTTAGTTGATATTATCTCACACATAAACAAGAACGAAAGTTATCGGTCTAAAAGAAGACACCTGATATATACTATAAATGTGAAACCTTTGAATTCGTTATTCTCTCAAAACATAGTACCTTCGAACGTATAAGAGCATGAAAATGTCCTTGTCCAATCTATAGGTGTCTGATTCCATTTTGTTTTGTTGTCGGTGGTATAATAGCTGTACATTGAATCATTACGTTACTTGCAAAAGCAGAAATATTACATACCAAGAAACATCATACGCGGTATTTTTGTAAGCGACGGAGTTTATTAATCGTAGTTGCGAGACTGCTTTATTAGGCATGTTTGTATGTGAGAACTTCATCGTGGCCACACAAGTTGGCCTTAGGCGATACGAGGGAAATTGATGTTCGGTAAGCCCGGCTGAAGCGAAGAACTACAATTATATACTCGATGATAGAAATATTTTTCTAGCTTAGCCATTGGTTGAAGTGTAGGCCTTTGGGTGACCTATCAAAGTTGTAAAGTTGTATGAGCTGCAGTCTTTCATAAGACATTTGTGAAATGAATATAAGGAAATATAGTGACTATGCACTCTAAGAAACTAACTGCCTGGAACTGGTTTAATAGGTATGGCGTATGAGACGTATGTTCAAATTGAGAAACGGGGTTGAAACTTTGAATCCAACACGATCAAACGTCCAGGTTAATGTTTAATAATCATTTAAAAGTTTGAATTCAAAGTCAAAAATGTAAATTGAAACTAAAGGATTTTGTGAAATCGAAAATTTCAAAGAGTTACAATACTGGTGCTGGAGTAAGAGATTTTTAAATAGTCAATGCGGAGTTGGAAGTTTTTCTTCCTCTCTATAGCCATGTGCATTCCAAACTATATTTACCGCTTATTATTTGTAGGAGCAATTTTATTTTTCAATGTCAGAGACACGCTATGTGGCAAACAATTAGGATGAAAATTTGTTTTCTTGATCAAAAAAGTTTATCAACAGAATTACAGACCAGCGTGTCATCTATAATACGGAGATAAAAGTTTCTCAATATAATTCGATATTCAGAAGAGACCGATACCAGATAATTTGAAACATTTATAATAATATATGAATAATTTTCTTCAACCTCACGTATAGTACAGTATTATATTTATTGGAAGTTCAGAAAATGAATCTGAAACGCAGAACAAAGGGAATCTTGCTAGCGTTCCCAGCTGTAGTAATTTTAATTCTCCTTCAACGTAAGAAGCATTCTATTACATTCCAATATGATGTGAAGACGAAAAAGATATCGCCAACAGTGAAAATAAAACAGACCAAATTTGTACATGATATCAGCACTACTACCCATGCATACGACTGGAATGCAGCCCCTCAACGATTTTCGAAAAGAAAACTTCATTTGGACAATGCTTGTAAACGAAGACTGAATAAGCCTTTGAGGTATGTCAAGTTTTTGAAGTATGACAGTTTTTCGTGCAATATATTCCATTTCAACAAGGTAGTGGGCATAGTTATGTACATGAAATGTTTTACCTTGCAGGTTGAAATGGAAGAAAAATCAAGCTTTTATAGCGAACTATGAGCGCCGTATGCTAGTTTGTGCGTCTCACAAAGCTGGAAGTAGTACATGGCATTGGAGGATTTGGGCAACAAATATAAAACAGAAGGGCCTGGATCCATATAAAGAACCATATGGTCGCGACGCAGCACTGGGAAACTATAAGATCGTTGGTGAGCTTTCGGAGACCCAAGGAAACAAACTAATTACTCACGTGAAAGGAGACGATAATTTTTTCAATCCATCTCCAAAGAATTCAAGCTTACGAATTATATTGGTAATAATTTATTTATGGTAAATGTGACAAAATTTTCGCAGTAGATTTCGACTGCCTTGTAGATAACTATAAATATAAATTGGTAAATACATAACATACATTGCACCAGGCTGTTTTGTTTTTTTGAACCATAATACCTTGAGCAAATTAAACATATATAATTCATTCATATTTTAGTCTCTCTCTCGAATTTGTGTACACGTACGATTGTCGTTTTGTGAAACAACTGATCCTTCCTTATACTTATATTTTTTACCGAGATTTAATAGAGCTATTCTAGTGATAAGGGGACTTACTGCATCTTATCATTGATATATTTCTGCTGCGCTGCAATGATCAAAGACAGACTTTCTCACAAATTAAACAAACCTTCACACGTATAGAGTTATAGACAATCCAATCAATACTTGTTTTAAGTGGATTTTTAAAAAAGTTTAAACTTGTTTGTATTACAGAAAGTCTAGCTTATATTGCATACGATTTCTATCGTTTCCTATTAACCACCAGAAAGACTGCATTTTGAAAAAGTATTCCTTGTACGTGTGAATGCCGAATAAAGATGACTCGGGTACAATCGCAAATCCGCATTACTATTTATTGTGTACAATTGTCAATCTATTCCAGATATGAGCTATATTTGATATTACATATAAACAATCTTTTTAAACTAAATATGTCATTTTTTATCCTACTTTTTCAAAAAATCATTTTACGATATATTTTTCAGACTAGGCATCCTTTTGGACGATTAATTTCTGCATGGAATCAAAAATTTCTTAAAACATCAAACTATTGGACAATTTTATTGAAGACTTATAAACTTATGTTAAACTTCAAGTAAGACATCATGGATAAACATATCATTCTAACCTATTTGTAGATTTACTTACTTTCTTTTAGTTATGGAGTCATTTGCGAGAAAAACCCATTTGCGCGAATATCGATGTTATTCATTCTACAGCGAGTGTTGTTATCGTCTTCTTCGCTGTAGTGTATAAATATCAGTTTGTGTTATTTTTACTGAGGACGTTTGAAGGCCGTTTATATCTCCCTTGAAACAGGTATTTGTATTCAGTAGTTTATTATATCAGCATTTTTCCAAGGAACTTTTTTTCAGCAGCTTTAAATAAGAAAATAAACATTTTAACTATAGGGAGGACATCGTAAAGGATCATGCGATGTCATTTAAGGATCTTGCAACTTATATCGCAAATATTCACGGCAACGGACGATATTTCGACATGCATTTTCATCCAATATCGAAAATATGTCAACTATGTGAATATGACTATACCTATATCCTGAAAGCAGAAAGCGTTGATCAAGACGAGCCATGGTTGATGAAACGACTCAATTTAACAGACGTTACAATCGGAAAGAGAAACATGGCAATTGGTGGAAGCTTAATTAATAATAATCCCAAGGAAAACATTAAAAAATACATGTCAATGTTACCACCGACAGTTGTTCAGAAGTTGTACAAATTATACGAAGCTGATTTCGATTATTTCGGATATACTTTCAACTTGACAACCCTAGAAGCTGGAGGATTTGAATGAAATATATATTTATAATCAATACTAGTCATAATTTTGCACATTTGCTCATTGTAAAAACGTGCTTTCAATAGATAGTTCTATCGTTGAGATAGAATTTGTGATCCCGAAATTGAGAGCTCGGGTAAAACTTGCATTTTTTGTCATCTGGTGGTCAGGCTGTTTTTTACGCAGACGACAGTATCCCTGTTCGAAATACAATCACTTTATTTTTATTAATCTACTCTGACTTTGAATATTCTAATCCATAGAAGTTATTGAAACAGAACGTCAAGTTTAATTGCCACAAGGATTGAAAATACTGAAAGACTGAAAAACTGAAAACTAAACGTTGTAGAAGCTCTGAAAAGCACCAGCACATATATAACTGTTCTCAATATTTTAAAAATAGTTTACATGCAGATTGTTTGAATGAATAAATCTTTTTCCAAAATAGAGTAGTTAGAGTTCAAATTTACACATTTCTCGCACAATTTTGTACGGCTCCCCACAGCATCATAAACTGTGACGGATGCCATTGACCCTTCTACAGAATTATGCATATGCGCTGAATAGTTTTACTATCATCATGGTTATCATGAGTAATAGAAGACCAAATTGGCACGTCTCAAAATCACAGAAGAAATATGCATTAAATAACGTGTCCCGTTTAATATTTCACTGTAAATGAGTTTCATCGTCACCAGTGCGTGAAATATATGCATGAAGGCCGGAATAACATTAGGATGATTGTTTCCTTTTATGAAGTTCCATGTCGTACCAAAATCCCTTCACGCGCATTCAGGGCCTACCAATAATACTATGCTAAGACAAGAGAGCGATGCTGTAATATATAAACACGAAGGCTAGACGAAATATTTGGCGCTCCAGTAGTGTGCGTACCAATATGGATGTAACTAATTTTGTTCGCCTACTTTACATGAAGTTGTGTAAAGGAACTGAAACCGGTACTCCCGAAGTATGTGAACCAAGATGGCGGACACCGGAACGTAGTATGTGTACCAGTGGGGTTAGGCCCTAATTTTATTCCGATTTTCCCTCATTTTAGTTTTATTGTCAGTTCGGGGACTAGTTAAGTGACTCCCGTAGTATTTTTACCTCAAATTATGGCCTAACCCGAACCTGGTACACACACTAAGGGATTACCAATATTTTACCGACAATTAACATAATATTTTACTGACAAAAAACATAATATTCTGGGCGTAGCTGGAACTGTGGACTATTGTAACTCACTAGTACCGGTACCCGGACTGCCGTAGCTATACCAGGTTTCCTGGCAATGATGATTCATGCGTCTTGTGCCAACGCGAATTAAAATTCTAAACGATTTGATCACAACTACAGTATTAAATAAATTACAATACTTTGCTTTTTGCAAGATACCTATTTAAAGTAGGGATGGGCCGGGATTCGAATCCGGACTCGGATTCGATTTCGAGTTCACGCCTTTTTTACCGAGTCTATAATCAATTCTGTTTTTCCTAAATGACGCCTAAATTTGTACTTTTGCCTCTATAAATCTCACAGCCTATACCTTAACTAGTTAAAGGTTAGATCTGTAACAATTTCCCTCGTGTGTATTTTAAACACTACTAAAAAAACGACGACAGATATCCAGATAATATAACGCAAGTTGAAAACTATTGATCGCTCATAACAATGATGTTGCGCCAGTCGCCTTCAAACTATCTATTCTTTTTGGTATACATGTGGTACACAATAAAACGTGTGTTAGCGCAATATTTTTCAGTTTTTGATTCGCGTAAAAATGAAACATGCTCTGGATCAACCCAATTGGGAGTCTCATCAATACCTCTTTTAAATCGAGTTTATTACGTACAATATTTTCCCTAAAAAAGGAGCAATGGAAAGCACGGAGAGTTTTAGAACGTCTACATAAACTACTAAATTGCAAGAAGATGTACCACATTGCATTGGAGACGAGTGGCTTTTCTCTACCATTTGCGCACGTGACAGAGTGAATTTACAGCTGGAAATATTTGGAATTATGGAAAAGCATTGTACTCAAAAATTTTTTATTTTTCGTATTGACATAAAAGAATTTCTGAATAGCCGCCCAGAATCGACACAAGGTGGGGGGGGCTGGGAATCCAGTTCACAGCCAAGGCGCACATTGACTAACGTTTACGTTTGTATTAAGGCCGCCAAAAAGCGGGAATACAAAGAGAATACTAACAAAATGATAAGCAACATTATAGCAAAACGATCCATAGGTCCACCTCGTTTCAAATAATATTGAACAGGCTTCAGTAATTGGAATTTGTTTGGCGTAATTTAACTCGGCTCGATGTCCTGATTGTGCCGATGTGATGGGAACCAGCAAACCTTTCTTGTTTCAACCGTTCATGCCATCGTATTCAAAAATTAACGATACTATTAATTAGGAAACTCAAGCCAACTTCAATGAAAAATAAATTATCTAATTCGTGTTTACTCCGCATCGTCTAATATGTCAAATTAGCGCAGTTCTTAATCATTATGAATCCTGAATTAGATATAGTCACACTGAACTTTGCCAGATGGTTGGTTCGCTAATTATTTTTAAGCTACTGTGGAATGCAGTATTAACGCAATTCATAAGACACGCTGTTTTACCTCAATTCACAATAAGTGTCCTTTGACAAAGTCCGCGGCAAAATCCTTGTATTTTCTCAATCAGGTGCAATGCCATTGGTAGAATAGATGCGATGCCACAAATAAATGTCGTTACTGTAATGGTAATAAGTCAATAGTATATAAATTATAGTGTAGTCTGTACAAAATGTTATTGCTATTTAACTTGCTACCAACTACTAGATCAGCGACCAATGTTTGTTTACAGTACTCTTAGAGTAGGGGTAACGACCTTATTTGCTATCGCAGGCCAATTTATTAGTCACCGCTGAGTGAGCCGGGCGCACAACTTTTCGTTCATACCATAATATCTCTTATTAGTTGATCACATAAGAATGTTGTAGTCGTACTATAGGCCCAATCATTCATATAATAGGGTATGGAATATTCCATTAGCTCATTCATGAGTTAAAGGCTTTATAAGTGACTTGATCAAAGTTTGCTATACAGTTAGGTGAGGTTCACAGTATTTATTTTATAAGAGATTTGTGAAATTAATATAGGAATACATAATGACTTTATGCGCCCTCAGCAACTAGCTACCTGGAGCTAGTGTAATAGGTTTGGCGTATGACCAGGGTCGTATGTTCAAATTGAAAAACGGAACTCGAGGGCAAAAATGTAAATTATAACTGAAGTAACGTTTGTAAACGCGAAATTTCATAGAAATGCAATACTGGTGCTAGAGTCAGAGTTTTTTTTGAGGGATTTGGAGTAAAAAACAGTCAATCCGGAGTTGAAACCTGATACCCGATGCAAATTTTCTATCCTCTATACATAGCCATGTTCATTCTAAACTATATTTACCGCTTATTATTTGTAGGAGCAATTTTATTTTTTCATATCCGAGACACTTTGTGGCAAACAATTAGATTGAAAATTTGTTTTCCTAATCAGAAAAGTTTATCAACAGAGTTACAGACCAGCGTGTCATCTTTAACACGAAGATAAAAGTTTCTCAATATAATTCGATATTCAGAAGAGACCGATACCAGATAATTCAACAACTTTTAAACTAATATAAGAATAATTTATCGCAACCTCGCGTATAGTGCGGTATTATATTTCTTGAACTATTGGAAAATGAAGCTAACACGCAGAACAAAAGGAATCCTGTTAGCGTTCTCAGCTGTAGTAATTATATTTTTCATTCAAAGTAAGAGGCATTCCGATACATTCCAATATGACGTAAAGACCAACACGATATCGCCAACAGTGAAAATAAAACAGACCGAATTTGTACATGATATCAGCACTGCTCCTCATGCATACGACAGGAATGCAGCCCCCCAACGATTTTCGAAAAAAAAACTTCATTTGGACAATGCTTGTAAACGAAGACTGAATGAGCCTTTGATATATGTCAACGAACACTGGTACTGTACGAAAAGAGTTTTAATAAAATAATCTGAACCTCACTGGTTCGGCATTCCTACCTTATTATTACACGCTGGATGAATAATGTTTATATTTGACACTCTATTTTTTTTGGCTATGGCGCAGTGATGGCATCGGTAATGAAAAAAAATGTATTTTATGTGTTTTTCAGCATTTCAGGATAAACCCGGTGATGAAGCCAAAAATTAATCTCAAATATAAATAAATTTGTTTTATTATTATCTGGTGATAATTCTGTCGGTTGGAGTTTTTCGTGCAATATATTTTATTTCGAGCGAGGTAGTGGGAATAGTTATGTACATAAAATGTTTTACCTTGCAGGTTGAAATGGAAGAATAATCAAGCTTTTATAGCTAACTATGAGCGTCGTATGTTCGTTTGTGCAACTCACAAAGCTGGAAGTAGTACTTGGCATTAGATGATTTGGGCAACAAATACAAAACAGAAGAGCTTGGATCGATATAAAGAACCATATGGTCGCGACGCAGCACTGGGAAACTATAAGAACGTGGGTAAGCTTTCGAAGACTGAAAAAAACAAATTAATTACTCACGTGGAAGGAGACGACAATTTTTTCAATCCATCTCTAAAGAATTCAAGTTTCAGAATTATATTGGTAATAATATATTTATGGTGAATGCGACAAAATTTTCGCAGTTGTTTTTGACTGCTTTGTAGATACCTATAAATATAATTGGTAAACACATAACATACAATGCACCACGCTGTTTCGTTTTTCCGAACTATAATAACTTGATCAAAACAACATTTAATTTATTAAACATATATAATTTATTTATATTTTAGTCTCTCTTGAGAGATTTACCGAGATTTAATAGAGCTATTCTAGAGGACTTACTGCACCTTATCATTGATATATATATTAATTTATATATGTTTTTCACTCCATTGCGAGTCATTGGCAATAGTGTATTAATTTCAGTTTGTGGTATTTTTACTAAGGATATTTGAATGCCGTTTTACCTCGCCTAAAACAGATATATGAATCTTAACCGAGTGCTTCAATTAGTTGATCAAGCAAACTATTTTTCCGAGTAACGGCTTCCAATTTTTTTTTCTCAGCTGCTCTGAATGAGAAAATAAACATTTTAATTATAGGAAGGACATCGTAAAGGATCACGCGTTTTCATTTAAAGATCTTGCAACTTATATCGCAAATATTCACGGCAAGGGACGATATTTCGACATGTATTTTCATCCAATATCGAAAATATGTGAAATATGTGAATATGACTATACCTATATCCTGAAAGCAGAAAGCGTAGATCAAGACGAGTAGTCCGGCAGAATCGGGCCTTAACATTGTTTTGGGACATAAAGTTTTTTTTATTGTTTAGATATAATGTATATGACATATATAATGATACCCAGGTGGGTGTGGAGTATATAATGTTGAGCAATTTTTTTCAAGTGGATTTAAAGTATTCGGTCCAAGATGACGCACATCCTGAACCCCAACCTGGTAAACATACAATATTCAGGTTGTGCGCCATCTTGGTACGAATACTTCCGAGCGCCCTTTTGTTAAAAACAATTGTTTCATAACTACATGGTTTAGTTTTGCATACATAGTAACATTGAATCTCCTTACAATGTCAGAAATTCAATTTTAGTAGAATAAATGGTAGTTTATTTCACTAATACAAGCCAAGATCCATCGACAGTATCTAGCCACTTTCTATTGCGCTTTTCAAACTACATTTGCGTTACCGCGCGCATTTCGTTTTCCTAGTTTAAGCTTAGGGACTTGGCAAATATTTTATTAGTTGAATTGGATTGGAATATTTGACCTCGTATTTCACTCCGAACAAGGCCATGTAAAACCATCCACTGGTATCTAAAGATGTGTAACGTGTTTTCTTTTGCAAGAACCGCAACCTTTCAGTGCTGCATTGATTTTGGCAAAATCAATATATCCTTGTGGAGATAGAAGGTATGCGTATGCGAAACCGAGATGTGCACCTGTTATGCCAACATAGTTGAGTCAAACGTTTTGAATACTAGTACATCACACACATTTTCCTGCGTGCTTCGGTTGTACGTAGTAACGCGCACATTTTTGCGCACATGCATCAAATTCCACTTGATTATTGAGCTATAGGTTTTTGACGAGTTTTTGTGTATGATTCCATTTCATAGAATTTGTATGCTGTTCTAAAGAATATTAGTTTCAGCTTTTTCATTCATTCAAACCGCGTGTTGGAAGTAAGTTTTGTAATATTGCGTGTTGGTTTCCAACATCCTTAAATCGGTGATGCCAGTAAATCTTTAATACAAAAAGATCAGTAACATCTGCAATAAAAACAGCAGTACCCACTAAAATGACAGCTGGGGGATGGAAACTCTTAGTATGTGATCTATCGCGTGCCTCTTACAGTCTGTGCCAATTGGTATCCGCGCTCAGCCAGAGACAAAAAGTTTCGGACTTTTCCACGCTGTTCAGATGGGAATGCGCGAATATATATAAGAATTGCTAATATTGGTTTGCAATGCGATGAAATCCCATCTTGGCATTTCTGCTTCTCGCAATTGCTGCGTATACTTATCGGGGAAGTTCTGTGACGTGGTTATCAAATGAGAAAAAAAAACATTATTTTTTTCTACTTCTCTACTACTATCAAACCTTGACATTTTGTGAAACCTTTTTTCCATGCAACCTTTTTTTAAAACATCCCCAACAACCACAATTAATTCTGTTATTAAACTTCCGAAACAAACACATAAAATCATCAACAGATGCATATCACCAAGTAGATATTGCTGAATTGATCTTTAATTTACCATTTTTCATGTAATTCTTTTTGGTAAACCTGTTATCTATCGTAAATACAGCACATTTGACAAAGTTGTAGTGTGACTTTTTAGGCCTCACATTTTTGATATTTGTAGTTAGAGCTCTTGGGGCTCGTTCAAACAAAGTTACATACAAAATATTGGTTGTAAATTGCAAAACATGATCATGTTGTTGAAATAACTTGGCATTTTACCACCCGTATATCATTCATTGTTGAGAATAATAATAAAGTCATAAAATTTAAAAATCCATTTTCATGAAATTTTTGTTGTAGCTGAATTCCAGGAACAGCATGACAACAGGCAAGAGAAGCATGATCGCCTCTTTTAGCTTATGACAGGGTTTCTTAATAGGGGACCCCGTCCTCCTTGGAGGCCGCTGATCGGTTATCTGGGAGCACGAACAAACAGATGGAAATGCGAATATATAATAACATATACATAATAATATAATGTTTTTTTATAGAAGAGAAGAAGTAAATGTGTTGAGAGTCTTTGGTAGTTTGAAAAGCATTGGCATGGAACATAAGAATGAACTACATTCTTTCCCAGGGATATACTATAAAATGTAGCAATTTTCTCATTCTTGTTCTTGTGATATCATTATCTTTCACTGCGCCGTCGTGATCATCCCGCTGCATAACAATTCTCGCTAACAAATAATTGACTGTTCTCCACCGGGTGTATATACACTTGAACCACTGGCGACTGCATTAGCAGGCTTGTATTGTTAATTAGTATTTTGAACTGTACTCTTTATTTTACGCGTATGTTTCGACAGTATTTCCATGTACTGTATATGGGTCGCGACCCAAAGCTGGGCTCAACAAATACCTAAAAGTTATTGATTTTATTTCCTAGTAAATTTGGTGCTTCCGTAGTTTGTTCACCAAGATTGCGCACAACCTGAACATAGTATTGCAACAGGTGCGTCATTATGATGCACAGGTTTGACGAAAAACACTAATAAAAATATCGAGCCGTAAAAAAAATTGCTCAAGGCTGCAAACTCCACACTCATGTAGAAATGATGGCCAATGACCCCAAGATGAATAATCACAAATAAAAAAACTTTATGTCTGAAATCAAACTTGGGCCAAAAAGGTCCCCTTATCTTCCGGACTAGAGCCATGGTTGATGAAACGACTCAATTTAACAGACGTTACCAGCAAAAAGAGAAACGTGGCAGCTGGTGGAAGCTTGATCAATAATAATCCCAAAGAAAACATAAAAAAATACATGTCAATGTTACCACCGATAGTTGTTCAGAAGTTGTACAAATTATACGAAGCTGATTTTGATTTTCTTGGATAGACTTTTAACTTGACAACACTAGAAGCCGGAGGCTTTGAATGACATATTTATTGTCCTAATTTTGCACATTCGCTTGTTATAAAAATTTGTTTTCGAGAGATGGTGCTTTCAACTGGGAGCTTAAACCTTGAAATTTGGAAGTTCGGGTCGGAACTGAATTATTTATTATCTCGTAGTCGGTCTGTTTTATTAGGTGCCGAAAGGAGCCCGAAATACAAACACCGTTTTTTTTTTTTAAAATCTACTCTGACTTTGGATAGGTCACTCATAAAAAGTTATTGAAATAAGACGTTAAATTTAATTGCCGTATAAATATATCGGCGCTCCAGAATTTAGGCATCAAGATGGCGCACAACCTGATACCCTAACCTGATACACATACTATGCTCAGGCTGTGCGCCATCTGAGTGCACATACCTCGAGAGCACCAATATATGATTGAAGTCATTGCATGTACCAGGCCGAAATGTCAAGTTTAAATTTCTAGTTCAAACATCTCTATCGCATGAGTAATAGCAATTTTGGAGGACTTTGCACAGGACCACAAACTGTACGTACACCACTGACCCTTCCACAGAATTATTCGTACTTCAAGTGCACAATAGTTTTACGACTGTATAGTATGGTAACCGTCTGTAATAGAAGACCGAGAAGAACGTCTCGAAATCACAATATATTCTACTTAGTTGAATCAGGCATTGATATTACGGCCTTTTATAATCTTGTATTGCAAATGAGTTTCACCGTTTCTTTAGCAAAGACCAGTGCGTTGAATATATGGATAAATGTTAGGACGATTGTTTCATTTTATAAAGTTCTGTGTCGTACCGAAAATACGTTTACGTTGATTAATAAACTACCAATATAATGATAGGATACAATTGAAAGGATTAACATTAAGCATTAACACGCAGATCCGATGGGAACCATCAAAAATTTCTTGCCCTCAAATAGATCAATAAAGATACTATTAATTATGACACTCGAGTCTATTGCAATGAAAAATGAATTTTCGAATACGAGTTTATCGTCGAAATTGTCCAATATGTCAAAATAGTGCAATTCTAAATTCTTGTCAATCCTGAATTAGATATTTACGCTAAACATTGCCTGAGGGGTAAAAAATTGTAATTAATCTACTACGACCAATTTATGCTTAAATGTTGCAAGGTTATACGATACGTTGAATGAGTGTGATATTCACAGCAGGCGGTCAGGATATTTTATCTTAATTCACATAAGGTGTCCTTTAGTGAAGTCCGAGTCGAAAGCCTTTTTAAAGGCAATGGAAAATTGCCATTTTTACGTAGAAATGCAATGCCGCGAATAGAAATGATGTCGAGTACCGTATATTGTACAAAATTTCATTGCCACTAGACCAGCCACTAGATCAGCTAACAAAGTTTTACCGCACTTCTTGAGTATTTTAGCATTTGAGTAAAAAAAACGTTATTATTACTTTTACAGTATACGTAAAATTGTAGTATAGTTTATCGCAATTGGGTTTGTCTTTGGCATTCAAAAAGATTTCAAGAACGCAACATAACCTGCATCAAAGACACTTATAATCAAATCTTTCAGTCAAAAATAAAGTAAGGAATGATATGGCATCGCAAAGTAAAGCTGATCGGAGTGATCTGCACTATGCCTATAATTCTGTGTATACTCTATTATTCTACATGGACGCCGTCAGTAATAATAATCAAGAATCAGGAGCAAACCGACAGGAGGCCTAATACTCTTGCTACCACATCCAATAGTTTAACAACAATGAGTAAGAATTTAACGACAATAAAAACAGAAGCATATAGTTGGAAAAATGCTGCTAACAGATTCTATATGAGGAAGAAGCACCTCCATGGAATATGTAGCAAGAAGTCACATATTGACCCCCGGCTTAGGTAAAGAATGCTGTATTTGAATTTTTGATATGAAGGAAGTTGAAAAGTTGGAAGAAGGCGAAGTACGTGGTGTTTGTGTATTGTGAGTTTGCTCAGACAAATCATTTCATGTATATATATATATATTATTGTTTTAGTGTAGTGTAATTTTTCTTGTTGTACTCAATTGCCTATTAGAGTAATTGACAAGGCTGAGCAATTCATCTACATCCTAGACACAAACTTGAAAACATCAAAGACGACTACACTCTCATGAAAATGTATTTTTCACTTAAAAAAAAAAACGACAAGCGGGGCAATCCGAACCTAAATAATAATTTATTGAAAATGGTGTTTTACTTCACTTATCAGTTTGATTGTCAGAAGTTTAGTTCTGAGAAAAGATAACAATAATATTACTACACACAATTCTTGATTCATTTTTTCCAGAGGCCGGTGGGTAAAGAACCACAATTTTCTCGTAGATATGCCACACAAACTTATGATATGTGCTGTACCCAAGACTGGTACGACGACTTGGCACAGAACTCTTTGGACCATGAGAAGAAAGCGTGAAGGCCTTGATGCACCTCAATCATTGTACAACCATAAAATAAGCGTATTCAACCAAGCCATGGTAATGAAATTAAATTCTAGAGAGGGAGGGATTCTGATGCGGCATACAACGGGAGACGACAATTTTTATACTGATCCACCAGCTGATGCTAGTTTTCGTATCTTATTGGTAAGAGGAGCATCTCATTTTATTTTTGATTTATACTATATAGCACAAAATGAACTGACTTAAAGACATTAAAATCATAACAAATGAGAAAATATAAACTGCCAGATAAAACCATGCAATAAAATCATAAAAACGAGCAAAACATTTCCGATTAATACAAGAGCCATGCACAAATGTATGGGCACGAAATTGATACAGTTCATCGGTCAATCTGAAACTACATTTGTCGAGCGCGTCACGACAGCAAAATTATTACTCGGTGGATTGCGATACCTTGAATTCACTAAAATTCGGGGTAGCTTAACGAGCCAGTAAACCAAGAAACATATATTTCACGTATAGTATATTCTATCATTACCTACTAGTCGAAATTAAGACCCAAAAAGATTTGAGTTGCATTAGTACCCATAATGGATGTTTACCCTAGCATCGATTTCTTGATTATTTCTGAAACTTTTAAAGTGTGGTTGTATGCATTGCTCTTTTTGTTAGTTTTCGTGTTATTTGACAGTTTTTAGTCGTGTTTCTAAAAATTAGTTGTAAATTAAATACCTTAATTGTCAGTGTGTCTTTTGACGATTTTTAGTATAGGTACAATAATCAAAAATTGATACCGCAAACGCTGCGATAGACTAGCCCAGGGCTACTCAACTATTTTCAACGAAAAGCATACAAAACTTCAAAACTATTTAGGCCCGGTCTTTCCAGAAATTGTATTTCAGCATCCTTAAACGCGCACTTCCTCGGCGGGCTAACGATTATTAGCTAACCGAGATTGTTTATCATGGTGTTGCAGTTCTTTTCATATATATATATATATATTCAAATCTACAAAAGTCATTTTATAAAAGGAAACTTCAAAAGTGGGGATGATGATCCAAAATACAGAAGTAGGGGCGGTCCGAATCAAATACTCGAAAGGTCCAGATTCGGACCGCGGTCCGCCAGTTGAGTAGCCCTGGACTAGCCTAAAGAACCTATTAACGGCACCTGGTTTATTGTTTCGAATAAAAATGATAGTTTTGAACACGTGAGCCAGTTTGTAAACGCCAAATTGCCAAAACACTCAAAATCAGCTTCGGAAATTTTGCAATGATAAAGTATAGAAAGAATCTTCCAGGGGTCAAGGGTCGGGGAACGTCCATATAAATCTATTTTTTCAGTGTAGTCAGCAATGGAAGTCCCTCTATATAGCTTAAATTTGGTATGTTATATCGTGAGCATTTTCATTTCTTGTGTATTAGTGGTCAATTTTAGTAATTGGTTAGTTTCTGCTCGCTACGATATAACGCAAGTGATGGTTGTACATTACGTGGTACGCCGACTTAGGATGTTTTTGTCAACAAATTATTTTATCTTTATCCAAATCTGTTTTGTTACAATAGCTTGAATTCATTCCAAATCTCTACGACTTTGCCTCAGAAAACTGCATTGCAGCATTTTTGCTCCAATAGAACTTTGATATGAATATGCTAGTTTAATGAATCGGGTACGCCAAGTTGAATACTAATAAATATGATTTTATAATAAAGACAAGGACCGCATACTGACTCATAAAAGCTCAAAAGACCAAGTTTTATACTCAGTCATAACTAACCTTTAAAAATTTATCGTTTCCAGACTCGCCACCCATTCGCAAGATTGATATCGGGTTGGAATCAGAAATTTATGGTGAAATCAAATTACTGGGCCTATTTATTTAAAACCTTCAAACGTCTCTTGGATTACAAGTAAGATAGATTTTCAATATTCATCTCGAAAATCAGGAAAGGCAAATAAATCGGTCCATGTGATGCTACTGAGCAGTTACATGAAATAATTTTCCCCACAGAGAGCAATCCAATGTATATATTCATTCCCATACGGCATTTTGCAACAGTGAATGAAAATACACTCAGTTATTTACATGTCGGCTTTGGTAAACGATCTTGATTGGCCGTATATTAGCCGGAGATGAAACAACACAAATGTATTCCTATACCAAAATTATGAATCGTAGCATAAAAACACATTCAACTGGCAAGACATATTTATACTTTTATATTTCACTCAATTTTTTGCAAATATTTCGAACAACGTTGACAGTGTTATCTGAGCACGGTGCATATTTAAACAAAATCTATTTAAAACACCGCTATGAGATCTCGAGGAAAATTGTCTGGAGTGAGTTCGGGAAGACAATTCCATTAGGACAATTCAAGTTGATTTGCTTTCCTTCTTATAATATTACATACTTAACTTGCTTACTATTAAATTTTTCAACTCACAGGAGAGATGTTGACACAGATTACGTGATGAGTTTCAGAGACTTTTCCAGATATATAATAGATAATGCACTTTCTGGGCAAATAGATTTTCACTTCATTCCTGCAACTATGCTCTGTAAACCATGCTATTATGATTTTACATACATAGTGAAAGCTGAAAGCGTAGCCATTGACGAACCATGGTTTCTCAATCGACTAAATCTCACGGACGTTTACGCCGGAAGGAAAGGAGTTCCTCCAGGAGGAAGCGTTGTCAATGGAGATTTAGTTGAAAACATTAAAAAATATATGAAGACTTTGAGTCCGAAATTGATCAAAGCACTCTACTGGACCTACAAAGACGATTTTGAATATTTTGGGTATACTTTCAATTTTGACACGTTGGAAGCTGGCGGTTTCGAATAGTGAGTCTGGTCCAAATAATTCAAATTCTTCTTCTCGTTTTTATTGTTATTTTCGACAAAATTATAAAAACAGGACGATGTTGTTTATGAGCAAAATTAGGTGAGATTGCAAACAGTCGTTGCGTAATTATCTCTGGTAGTATTTTAACCTCAAATTGCGGTTTATAGTAACTTCTATTTTGTGAAGCATATAGTCTGCGATAATTTGACTATGGTAGTGAACAGTTATTTACAAATGAGAAAATACGAATGCGATTAATTTTTGGTTATTTGTGGTACGCGTGAAATAGTATAATATTTATATATATATTCGGACCTCCTGAAGTATGCGCACCAAGATGGCGCACAACCTGAACTCAGGTTGTGTACCAGGTCAGGGTTCAGGTTGTGCGGCATCTTGGTGCGCATACTTCAGGAGTACCATATATTCTTTAAAACTTTATATTATACAGTCTTTTTTATTTATCTTGCGTAAATAAACTTCCCAATATAAGATCTGAAGTTTTCAAACAATGATTATATTTCATTGAATGCGTCATGCTGGGATGGATGGTTATATGGCCCCAGCTGCCATTTGTCGCTGTAGAGGCCATATTGGACTGCCATTTGACAGAGGTTTGATTTTAAGGGCAGTTACGCAAAATGGTGATAATGATATCGTTAAAAGTATAAAAAATTAAACACGATAAAAAAGACAAAGGAAGTAAAGGGAAAAAATCGAGGCTCCTATACAGAGTCGATAAGACAGCTGGTCATCCATTGTTAAAGGGTGCAGTAATTTGACATTTCAAGTAATTTGCTATTTGAAACAAGAAATTCGAAAGTGTCAGTTGCTCGTAGACTGGTAAAAGCGACCGAATTTAAATCCCTATAGCTGGGCACACGTGCTTGTGGGATAGCGTAACTCACAAGAATAGATGTTAAGGTCAGGTTGTTGAACGGAATGGCCTTGGCAATCTGGGAACAATTTATAATAAATAACACAGCAGTTTTAAACTAATGTCAGATGTATCTATGGAATGTATACAGGAATAGAGAATCAGGTCAGCTTATATCAAAAAATGGAAGATGCACATGTAGAATAAGGGTTAGTTTTTCTGTTAGATATAAATCAGTTCGTAAGACGGCCGCAATCTATAATTCTATACCAGGAAGTAATATAATCATTTGGCGGATGCTAGCGACATGAAAACCTAATTGCATGTCAGGAAGAGACAATTGTAAATCAATTGTACAGAAACTATTCATAAATGTGGAGATATCGGCGCACACTAATAATAATAATAATAACTCCGAGATATGCCTAATTTATTATACTTTGAAAATATAAATGTTAGTCTTTTGATTGCAGGTTGTTACAGAAAGAGTTTATTTGAGCGATGAAATCTCACACATTACGTTTATTATGCTTCATGGGCCTCGTTCCCCAAGTTATTCTAATCTTACTATTTTTGAAGGAGAAAATTTCTACACCTCGGCTTATTTCAAAATATTATACCGATCGTACAAGCAATCGCATCAACAAAACGTATAATATGACAATTCCATACGACTGGTCTGATACAGCAAAGCGATTTCAAAACCGATTGTCACAAAAGAGGAAAGCTTGCAAGAATTATAAATTTCAGTAAGGGAAAGTGATATTTTTGAATATTGTAAGCATTTATATTGATGCCATAATATCAAACATTTGATATTCAAAAAAATAACTTTTTTATTACATACTTGTATAAATAGATTTTTATGTGTTTACATTTGCTTTTATAATTTAATGGGAGTATGTAGCTTGTAACTTCATTCTATGCCAATTTCACATAACATTGCTTTATTATTCATCACCCGAGATGCCCCAAGTTTTGAATATAAAAATAAGCAAAGTATATTTGAACAATCAAATTTTATCAGAAATAAGATGTGCCATATATCCTCTATGGGCTTTTTATGTGCATGACAATCAATGCTCTGTGTCGTGACCTGTTAGCGTTTTACACTTCCAGTATAGTGCAAACTTCGACACTCACGATTCAAATACAACCTTGTATTAATAGGAAAATATTGAAACCGAATTTGTATTACATACTGGATATACCACGAAGATATTTAATGTGCGCTCCATTTAAAGCTGGAAGTTCATCTTGGCATAAAACCTTCTGGGCAATGAGAAGACAGAGGGCAAATTTAAGCATGGATTCACAATATTTCACACATGGTGATTGGCAAGGAAATCAAGGAAGTTCTTTTCATTTATCTGACGGAAACCGAATAAACATAATTAAGTCTGTTCACGGTGATGATAATTTTAACGAAAATCCTCCGAATGGATCAAGCTTCAGACTAATTTTGGTAAGCTTATATATTGGACAACAAAAGAAACAAATTTTTAAATATATAAATTCATAACTTTTTTAAAACAATGACTATTTTCGTGTTCGATACATAATAATTGTCAGAAAATCGTCGAGGTATATTACAAAGCTAAGTATGAAGTAAAAACTTTACCATAATGTTGAGCTCACAAAAATGGGATATATATACTAGGAATAATAATTATAGAAACTGAGGAAGTTAAGTTTTATTTTATTTTCATCTCATGATAATCCGTAAAAATAAGAGAAAACGAAATCCAGCCCTATGATACTCCATCCGTTTATATCTAAAATGTTAAAACAATTTCACAAACCGTAATGAATCATTGTGTTTATGCCACCAATAAGTCATTCTCAAATTCCAATTTAAAATAATTGAGAGGACTAACTTAAAAGTCACTTTTTACTCAAATAAGTGGTGTTTTATCATCATCCAAACTGTGCTGAAAATCGAATTCAGCAATTTTCAAGTATAGTAACTGTAAACACAGAGATGGTGAAATAACGTTTTTATTGTCACCAGACTCGTCACCCATTTGCAAGATTCATATCCGGCTGGCACCAGAAATTTCATAACACAGATAATTATTATTGGAGACAACTGTACAAAAAATTTCGCAATTTGAAATTATATACGTGAGTCGCTTATGTTTTATTTGTTTACAAATATACAGTTGTTAGATTAGAGCAATGATGCTTAAGTTTGGAACCCAAGTGATTGCAAAATTGCTACGTAGTGGTAACATTTGGTCAGATTTAGAATTTGAAGCCGTATTTCATCATGCTTAAAGAGAAACGTTTTCTGATTGCAGGAAAAAGCTTGATAAAACTCATGTAATGGCATTTGAAGATTTTGCAACGTATGCTGCTGATAACCCAAAAATTATGAAAACGTTGGATGGACATTTTATACCTATTTCTACACTTTGCAAACCCTGCTCGTTAGATTTCGTTTACATTTTAAAAGCAGAAAGTGCAGATGTAGATGAACCTTGGTTAAAAAGACGATTGGGAATGGAGGATATCAATGTTCTGAGACACGGAATCGGGCCTGGAGGAAGTGTTATTAATGAAAATCCTAGAACAAATATTAAAAAATATATTTCAACTCTCCAGCCAAATGTGATAGCAAAATTATACGAAATTTATGAACAAGATTTCACTATATTTGGATATACATTCAATTTCACTACATTAGAAGCTGGTGGCTTTGAATAGGTGATGTTGATTTTTTTGGTGATGAACAGAGTGGGCCGAATGTGGGGTTAACAGTTAAATGAATTGATAAAGAATTAATGTCATCCTACTTTTGGCCCACTCTCTCTCTATATATATGTATATATATATTCATTAATTGGAAGCGCATCTGTGTTGACTCGTGGAGAAACTTGGTACGCTAAAACAGATGCGCTATTTGTGGAATTTACAGGCTTGTGCATGGGAATGGGAAACCCACTGGAAACGTCACATGGGATGGGATGGGACAGCACACATTTGTATTTCCCATGAGACACGAAAACCGTATGATTTGAAGGGAAATGATGATAAAACATTTCGTTATGGACTTCGTGTCCATATATTTGAGCATAGCTCTCTTGTTATTTATAATGAGCAAAATATATTCAGCATTATCAATATACTTCGTGAAGGGGCCGATGGACACATGTATAATAGTTATGAATATAAAGTTAACAACGTCCGTAAATTTTGTTGTTTTGCATGTCTCTTCTTACACGTAATCCTATTTTTAGTAGACGATGAACCTAAATTTAACAATGTTTATTGAATTGTATTCCAATGAGAATCCCATGGGATGGGTTGGGACAGGCATAATTGTTATGGGATGGGATGGGAATGGGACAGAAAATATGTCCCATGGACAAGCCTGGGAATTTACATCAGAATTTGCAACAAAAACCCAATCAAAATGAGGGATTCTTGGCAATCTATAAAATATCGATTGAAGACAATTGTATGTTTCAAAATATAAAATTAGTAAATAAACGTTTTTTGTCATCAATAACGTTGCTTCATTTTTCATAGTTTCGTGTGCTGTGTAGACATATTATAATGTATGCCGCCTAAACCCGATGATATTCCATCAAGAGATCGGCAATTCTAATTTAGATCTTGATTTGCCATTTGCAGGAAACTCCCAACGCGCTACGCCATCTAAAATTTGTAACAGACACTATTAAGACACTACTATTTACTAACTTGTAACAGACACTATTAAGAAACACTATTAAGTCGATTTATAGAGATAAACAGGTCTACAAAAATGGGGTGAGACCTGTCAAACATAAATTTCTTGAATCGGCAATGGTTTCGCTTGAGATTCTAAAATATTTCATTTTAAGATATTTTGTTTTATCGTACTTTTATGTACTATCCTGTAGTTCTCATGTGCAAATATCTATTGAATAAGATGGACATTTTTAATGAGGGGTTCAATCTTTCTTCGCCATACTACATTGTGAAATTGAAAAAAATCTGCTTTTTTAAACTCTGGGGTAATATCAATATTGCATACCATCATTAAAAGTCACCTCATTTAACGAAGGTAAGATGTTGATTTCAACATTATTCTGAATGCACTTTGTCTAAATGCCTTTCTATTTTATCAGCTTGCCAACTTATAAAAAAGGCCGCTCGAAAGCATATATATATAAGCCCGCTCGAATTGTATTTTCGGTTTTTACGCTGAGATATCGATTACTTTGCTAAATTGAGCTGGATCAGAGGATATTATTAACTTGGTCAGACATAAAATCTGTAGATAGATATAGAAATAATCAACTTGGGATGATATTTGATTCCTAATTTATGTTTTTATGATTGAAATATCACTCATGATTGCGCTGATTTGCATAGGATATTACTTCTAATTCAATTGCCCGCGGGGCTTCAGTAGCAAGTAATAATATAACGTAAGACCGGTACTGGTTTTATAAGTTGGCTGGCAAAAGTGGCGTATACACAGCAAATTTCCCGAGGCATTTAGAAATGCTAGGAAAAAGAACTTGATGTAAATTTTAGTCGTTGTTTTTACATTTCTTCATCAAATCGATTGGATAAATTATATTGGCCAAATATTGATTGAATTATTGTATTCCATTCTAGCAGCTTGAAACAGCGCATTGGAATGTATAAGTCACTAGTTCGAAATGTCTTCACGCTATCAATATTCAGTATAGTGCTTCTTGTCTATATTTATCGTAGAAGTCACACTCAGGGGAACCACAGAAAACTGTCTCGCACTAATTACAGCATGAGTCGTATTTCAAATTTGACCGTGGCTGCTACAGAAGAGTCGACAACTTTCGCAGCAAAATACGACTGGTCAGCAGCAGCTGAAAGATTTAAAAAAAGACTGCAGACCGTAAGACGAACCTGCGATCGAGATTTGCCGAGGTAACTTATAGGTTTTTGCTTCAAGATAGGGTCAACACCCTATATTTTGGGCTTCATTTCAGCGGCTTTTGCATCGGTAGACTCGTTTAGACATACATTGATGGCATAGTTCAGGGGTGCGCAACCGTTACTATAGGAGGGTCAGACACAATTAACTGGGTGAAACCGCGGGCCGCACCTTTATTTAACATAGGACTAGTAGTTGCATGCACAAAAATTTTGGTTATTGATCTTATGATATGTAATGGTTGCTTCGCACAAGCTATCTGTTAGGGCACAGCAACGCCATAGGCACGGATAATAAATTGGTCCCAGGTATAGGCGTTGCAAAGCAAGGGGATTGGAATTACTCGCACGTACCATACTAAACTAAATTCCCGCGCAATTTTTTTCTTGTGGGTCGCATCTGGCCCACGGGTCGCAAGTTGCACACCTTGGCATAGTGTATCGCTGACATTATTCCAATCACAATTGTGTAGAAACTGTCGTGCTTTTATCATTCAATCTTACTGATTGTTTTTGAAATGGACAATATAATTTTTAATTCAAATCAACAATTATACGGTCTTATAAGAGAATTACACCTGCGTAAATAGGAGACATTCGTAAAGTCCGTAACTGGCACCGCCTTTAGAAGTCCTTCATACTCTAAAACAGTTGTCGGCAAACTGTGGCCCGCAGCCCAGTCATGAGCCGCCGGCATTTTCTAGTGGGCCTCCAATAAATGTCAAGTATGGCAGTGATACACAAAAAAGTTCTTTAAATCCGACATTAACTATAAGTTTTTCGACCACTGCACTGAACCAATATACCTAGTAAGGGACGTGCCGAGCTTTTCTGCTGCTCAGGGCAAGTTTCTGATAATGATAACTCTTATACCTAACTTCGAAAATAATTTGGGCGATAAACAAATTATAGATGTTGTCACACATTAGAATAAAGTAAGTAAGAGGTAGATGTTTGTATTTTATGAACTAAATCATCAAACTAATCAACAAGCTGACATGTATACAGGGTGTCTCAAAACTAAGCAGTAAGTACATAGTATGTATAAGTACTTAAAATTTAAGTACTGTTTGCATTTTTTATCAACCCACAGAATGAAAAGAAGATTAATCTAAGAAATGAGGCGCAAAATTGCTGTTTCGCAAAAAGCATGTAAACCAGTAAGGCAAACTCAACGGCACTTTGGTCTTTCTGATCTTTGTGCATCAACTACAGAACCAGTTTCCTTAAATTCACGATGAATTGCATAAAATGTTTGTTGTGTAGAAGCCGAATTAATTCCAAATTCAATGTTTAAAATGCGCTGTGTTTTCCATTCTGGTTTTGCACCTCATGTCTTGGATTAATCTCCTTGTCATTCTGTGGGTTGATGAAAAATGCAAACAATACTTAAATTTAACCACCTATCTATACTATGTTTTCTGAAGAAATGAACGATCTATGATAAATACCTGGGAATGGAAAGCAAATCAAAACAAAAAGTGTATACTTGCTTTTGAGACACCCTGTATATATAGGTTAAATATTCACGCAATAACCAGACGAGATCATTGGCGGGAAAGGGTAGCCAGACATTGCTGACGCACCATCATCACAATCAGAAACACAACACTATACACCTGACATAGGCAAACTACGACCCACGGGCCAAATCCGGCCCTTTGGATGACTCAATCTGGCCCGCCTGATGCTGCCACAGCCGAACTAAAACCAAATTTTGACGTTTCATCTAAAAAAAAAGCTCGAGACATTTTTTGAGATTGCGATTAAATTTAGCTTTAGCACGAGGTTCGATGTTTTCCACTTTTGCTTTCGTAACACTGTAAAAATTGTTCATAAAATGTAACATTTTACGTCACACTTACATGGACCGCCAGTCTAGGTGGCCAAAATTGTTGGCCCCTGGTCCAAAAACCCTGCCCACCCCTGCTATACACGAAACGTCAGTTTTTACCTAAATAAGCACATCGTGTAATAACGATGAACATGTGCAATAACGCGAACGCTACAGATTGAATCTGCTGTCCCTACAACGTGCTACCCGGGGTGGCTGCCTCAATGGTCCTCCCCTGTACCAAGGATTGATAATCAGGGATACAGAATCGGGTCAAAATACGATTAAAAATACACTCAATCCGTCCATCAAATATGTCAATTTAAAACAAACTAGTTATGGTGATATTGGTATTATCATTTGATTTGTTATTATTTTATAGCAAAACGTGGGTGTCAAACTTCTATTTTCTCGTGGATGTTCCTCGACGTCTGTTGGTGTGTGCAGTGTACAAAGCTGGGAGTACGTCGTGGCACAGAACGTTTTGGGCAATAAGACGTAAAAGAAGCAATCTCAGTACGGATGATAAGAAGTATTACACGCCAGATGATACCATTAGAAATCAAGGAATAGCCGCTCATCTGTCGAAATCGGATGGTTTAAAACTCATTACAGTAACTAGAGGAGATGACGATTTTACTCGAGAACCCCCGGAAGGATCTAGTTTCCGTGTGTTATTGGTGAGTTTATTTTAATTTAGGTTTTCATAATCAAGATTTTTCAAAGTCACAATTTTTTTCGAAAAGGCGTTTAGAGAAATGTATGTAATAAACTTCATGAAATCAACACAGTCAAACAGTCAGGTATAATAACATCACTTAAAATCAAAGCAACTCGGCTCTGTTATTCATTGACTGAGAGCTCTGCAGACATTCGAATTAAGTGGTTCGCTTATATGTTTTCTGAGAGCTTAAATGTTTTTTGTATTGAAAATTAGCGCTAAACACTTGATGATGACACATGGCGTATAGTTTTGAGATTATAGGACATGTGATAATATAATAATATGTTCCTCTTGGGGTTATTCTAAAATCTAAAATAAATCATGATTGTTTCAAACTCGCATGGTTAAATAGCTGTAAGCTAAAATAGTTCACTTTGTTTTGTAGGCGCGTCATCCATTTGCAAGATTTATATCAGGTTGGAATCAAAAGTTTCTTTGGAGTATAAATTATTGGGTAAATTTTGTGAAAGCTTACAAAGGTCTGCTAGACTACAGGTACTACTAGCATTTTCCCTGCTATTGTTGATTTTGTGAAGTCTACCAAGAGAGTACTATAGGCATATAAAAAGTTTGATATAAGGTTGTCTGGCGCAAAAGACTTAAAATTGTTGAAAGCGCCATATACTTTCATAACACACACACATGATCATAATCATCTTAATGAATACGAATGAACCAAATAATTAGACTTATATTGCAAAGTGCTTGTTGGGCAATCGAAGCAAATCAAGTAGTGGAAATTGAGCACATTGCAGAGAATTAACTGTTGCAAGTTCTATTTTTTGTGGCCAATACAAAGCAAGAAGCATGCTACTACACAGACCTTAAGTTAACGGTAAATGGTAAATAATATTTAACTGCGTATATAAACACAGAATGGAAGAATTGATAATTGAAATGAAATTCATGAGATTTACTGGAACATAGCTAAGAAGTCATTCTTTTGAGTGTTTCAGATAATATTTGGTTGTATTTTCGAATTCCAAAACTTTAACCCACTGCTGACGTCAGATGGAATTTAATCCAACACGGAAATATCTTGAAATTTGCACTTTCTTACTTGTGATGATATATAAAAGCAAGGAAAAAGCACTGTTTTTTCTCCGCAGACTCTTGTAACAATGTGACGACAGAGATAAGCGCTTTCAATACTCATGCACTATTGAATGTAATCTATTAATTTTTACCTGATATGTAACATTGATATGATTTGAAAGAATGAATTAACTTTTCTAATATTCAGAGAATTGAAATTTAATTCGTACAATTTGTAGTATTGCAATTGGGAGATTTAACTACGTTTCATTCAAGTTTTCGTTGTATCATCTATATATACTCGACTTAGAATATTGTTGTTGCCATGTCAAAGTTAAGCTGCTCGTGATATGTTAGTATTTATGTCCCACGTTGTATTATCAAATAACTGTAGCAACCTATATCTAGATTTAAAAATGATGTTATCATCTATTTCAAACAGAAAACGGATTGACGACAAACATGTTATGGCATTTGAAGACTTTGCAGCATACGCGGCAAATAATCCTTTTACAATCCAAGCAATAGATGCACATTTTCGTCCAGCTACATCAATTTGCTCTCCTTGCAGATACGATTATACGTATATATTGAAAGCTGAAAGTGTCGATGCTGATGAACCGTGGTTGAAACGGAGATTAGGGTTAGAAGATATTAATGTCGGAAGACGAGGGCTTCCACCAGGTGGCAGTGTTGTTAATGGAGATGTAAAAAACAATATTAAAAAGTATATGTCGAAGTTGGAGCCGAGCGTGATCAAAGGACTATATAAAATTTATGAAAAAGATTTTCAATTTTTTGGATATACGTTTAATTTTACAACTTTGGAGGCGGGTGGATTTGAATAATCGTTAAAATGTAAAGTTAATAAAATAGAATATAGAAATCCCTGAGCGCAAATTGTTAACAAGTGGCAGCAATTGGTTATTCGTATCACAGCCTGAACATCACAGAATGAAGAGCAACTGTTTATTGCGTCTCTTTCCCAATGCTGCCTCAAAAAGCCTCGAAGTATTTTATAAATTTAAACTAGATTCGGTTCAAAAACAATCTCGAATAGAGTCACAGACAGATGGTAAAGTCTGGAGGACTGATGATGCTTTCTCCTAATATCTGAAAGAACATTGCTCTTAAAGATCTAGAACAGGGTCGTCTAACACGTGGCTTACGGGCCACATGTGGCACACTAGAGGGTTCCGAGTGGCCCTCGCAGCATTTTTCAAAATTTAGTATACTAAACTTATCCCGATGTCTCCCACAAACCTGAGCAAATATTGACACCTGCCATAAAAAAAAAATATTCCTCGTTTAAACACGCGAGAAATGTCACTTTTTAAGTCTCTTTGTGGACGTGATTGTCGGAGAGAAATATCTGGACTTCTTTTTATCATAGTCAGTCTTGAAAAGACAATTTTCGAGACATCGCTTCCAATTAGTGATATTATACGAACGATTTGCCTATTACAGTGTGTTGTATTTAACCGACACTTTCCAACGAGTCGTGAATGACAATTCAGATACAAATATTTTATATAAGGTAGTAAAGTATGCATTACATCATAATGTTGCGGTATAATTTCTACACATTCCAATTTTGTGCATGGAGTGAATATGACTAACCCAAATATTTTTCGTTCCGTTATAATTGTAGCGAACATTTCACTTGAATTACGAAAACATTTTTACATAACGTTGACTTTTGTGTCCACATATTCCAACATTGCTTCCTCGTTCACAAAGTCTTTGGTAAAAAAGCTACTTTGCACCGAGCGATTGCTCAACATGACTACGAACTCTTGGGACACTAGGATAGAGTAGCTATAAAAACAACAATATTTTGGATTATCGAATATTAATTCAGGATATAAATTTGGTGATTAAATTCACATATATATTAGTAAGTAGTAAATTTAAAATAACCTTTTTCGCGCTTTGAGTGAATCAGCAAAAAATAGCGAGCATAAACGTTGACGTTTTGCCTCAATTCCTCAGGTCTGCATGTTTAAAATACCTTGAAAGTCCTAAATAAAGCACACATTATCACAAAATTGAATTTTATTTGAAGGCAGCACTTTTTCCGTGTAAGTAAGCCGTGAGTGTTTTTTCTCGATAATTTGGAGCTACACGAACAAAAAGTTTTGCAACCGCTGGTCTGACAGATAAAATGTAATGGATGATCAGGTATACGTTATATCCACGCATATGTTGTACAGTATTTCAGCAATAACAAAAGCCTTGACGTCAACACCGGCCAATCAATAATCTTTGATAAAATATGAACGTACACATTGTGAAGCTATTGATCAGATTATTAGACATATTGACAATAAATAAACACAGTATATTTGATGTTTATTGATTTATAAAACATTTAATTATATATGGTTATTAATCGCGTAATAGTACACGGACAAACCACGGACGCAGAACTGGACAATTACGCCTAGTATCGGCCACAAACCTGCTGCAGTTTTCGCCTGGAAGCTGTCATATTATATCATCGAAAATTTAGTATTTAAAAACTTCGCCAATGCAGCGCAAGCCATTTATGTTGATGTTGTAATTTACTTACAAACAAATAGTCATCATATCGAGTATTTTCGAGTTGCAGTAGGAAATTTGACAGCACGTGGGTGCAATAACAAAACGAGGTCCATTTTTCAAAAGTAAAGTATAAGGGGAATTTTTCTTGAATCAAGAGTCGGGGAAACATCCATTCAAGTTAACATCCATTCACGTCCATCGCAAATGTTTTGTCATAAAATGTAGGCTACTCGGTATAATTTCTGGCAATTTTCACGACGCGATGCCATGTATTTAAAACAAATCATGTGATTTCACGTCGAAACAACGCCGAGTTTTCAAACAATATCAGCGGAAGGCAGTAAAACAATCACAGCCAGGGATGTAAAATCCACCGATCAAAATAAATTGCTCATGAATAAAGCCTGATTTCATAATAATAATTTGAGAATGGATGTTGAATGTGACAAATATCATGTGACAATATATATCGTGAATTAGTTCTTCGTCATTAATTATCTCTACTCGTAGTTTTTCCAAGGAAGTAAGCAAAAACGTTTTCGAGAGAATGAGAATTCGCAAGTTGACAAAACATGACGTCTTTCCAATTTGTTGCGGATTGCTGAATCCAGCAATTTAAATAGATAAATTTCACAAATTCTATCTATCCCCTTAAGTCAGCGACAAATATATTGCTATTGCGATATGCTGGTTGAATACGCTACTTTTCTTCAATATTACACACGAGAGGGAAATATTTGATTGCATTGGGAATCAGCTTTACATCACGTATGATGAATGAATGTATCAGATCAACCGACTCTTATGCCACAACACAAGCAGGTAAATGATTAGTAATAATACGTAGAGGAATAAATGATTAAAATTATTCACTGATGTTTATATTTTGTCGTACAGACCGGTGATAAAGAAATCAGAAATTCCTCTAAAACTTTCGTTTGGTCCGCCTGGTATATTATTTCAATATTTGAGTTTTCAGACGGATTGTTGGACTTAACTGTAAAGTACGCACCACATTCAAACGTCTATCACTGTTGTTATGGTCACGACAGTTGCGACTGTTAATATGTGAAAAAAATTATTTATTCTAATTTCATTTTTTTGATGATTCTAAATTTTACTATCAATTGATTTACACAGTATATTCAAAACATTCCACGTTGCCATGATGTAACAGCTATCAGTAGTCGTATTGAATCTATTCAACTGTCAGTTGAAAGCATGGTACCTTGCACATAACACCACCTTGCACCTAAAAAATATGCACGATAGCATAAATTCGCTCAGGCCTTTAAGGAATCCACCTCAAAACAATATCGTCAGATGAGGAAATTTTCAGTAGATCTGAAATAGATGTTCGCGAGGAAATGATGGCTTAACAACCCAATTTATTTTGTAGAACTATAATAGGCATGGTTGCAGATGCATGGACTTGATCGTGGCTCCTGAGGTTCAAAAACTTTCAGGTGCGAACCATGATTAAGCGTGGAATTTATTCTAACATTTGTTCACTCTATTCAAGCATGACTGAAGATATTTTCACAACACTTATTATTACACGTTATTATATTGCATAGTCGGTGTTACTTTCCATGATGTTACGGTATATATGAATTATACGCATTCCTTTCATTTTTCGTAAACACCTAATAACATTAAGAGTTTTAACAGAAATTGAATTTTCTTTTTCAGCTGGAATATTGAATAATATACTTTCGAAGTAAAATTTCAAAATTGTAATTTTTAAATCAAATTCAATATATACAGTCGTCATTTTTATGAACGGTAATATTTCAAGTTTTACTTTCTGTATGGAGTAGTCAATTTAAAATAAACATGTCATGGTTCAGCAAGAAATTAGGCAAAAAACTAAGAAATTCGTGACTTTTAACACAGCAAACATTCAAGGCTGCAGTGGAAGCGAGGAACAATCAGGATTCGAGATTAGCGACAAAAACTACAACAAATGGATCCGAGATGAATATGTGAAAGAACACGGTCATATCAGCGTCAAGAATGATTCAAATAAAAATCATTCTTGGAAAATGGATAGAACATCCTCACAAATGAAACCGAGTTGGACATTTGCCTCGCCTTCTGCAGATGGACAACTCTATGTAACATACAACATGAATGAAAACGGTAATGAAGTCACAATGGAATACCCGATGAAAAAGCAGGGCGAAAAGGGAATGTAAATATTTTTTGTACTGTGATAGGAAAACATAAAATTATTTATTTACCTATATGAGTTTTTAATAAACACTAATAAATAACACTAATAACTGCATTTTTACATCTTAAAACAATCACCAGTTTTCAAAACGATTACATTTTTACATGGAGATACTTTGCAATATAGAGTCAGTTCATTACATAGAGTTTTTTGTTTTTGTTTTACAGTAATTTCACTATGTTATTGCAAGCTGGTGGAAGAATGTTGTTCCGTGCTGAGTCCTCGCCGAACCGTTATCTTGTGCAAAATCAAGACGGTCAATTAGGGATGAAAACAATTGATGATCCCACTGATGAAATGGAATGGATGATCAGCTTTACCACACATCCATTGGACACACTGAGGCAAGAAATTTGGCTATAATTCACGCTGAGCCATATTTTTCATAAACAAAGACGACTCATTATTTTATTTCAACTTTTAATTTTTGAAACGATTTATATACCATTGATTCCAACCTACATAACGTCCAAACTTACTCACAGCGGTATTGCGACAATTGAATTGAATTTTTGGGGCATAAACATGGTTTTAGATTCACATGGACAGAGTTCTTGATAATATAATATATAATACCTTATCGTTCACGATAATTTTGCATATATATATGAATTACTATAAACAAGTATACTTTGGTACTTTCATCGAATATATATTTATCGCATCCCTAAGCAGAATACTTGACGAAAATAGAGAGAGATATTCTTCACAGCTAACAGGGAATGTTGCTCAATTCACAAAAATCCTGTTTATTTCTTAGCACACCATCGCGGTATAGTGCACAGATAAAAAATGGCACTCAGTCCAAAAAATGGAAATCTTCTGGTTCTGCTGAAAACCATCCTGTTCAGCAAATACAAACCAGTAGCCCGGAGAACTGGACAATTACACTCGGTACCGGTAACATTCTTAAGTTTTCATCTGGAAGTTGGTACATCAATAAATATCTACTTTTTGGGAATTCGAGCAGTGCGACGTAAGACATTAATTGTGGTATTTAACTAAAAAAATAACAACCAGAGAAATGTACTTATGTTTATTTACAACAGAAATTTCCAATATACCAAAGCGGGACCAGGAGTTACACTTCTTTGTAACGACAACAAAGAATACATTTATGGTCCAGAAGATGACGGGGATTTGGAGTGGAAGATATCGGTTTCCGAAGCTACGGTTTGGGAGCTACTTATAAACATGTAGCATTTATTGGTTGCCGAGCAACCATCCTTCTTTCCGAAATACCCATCGAGAAGAGTGAAACAGTGTAAACTGTGCGCAACTGGGACGAGCTAACAAAGCTAATAGCTAATTAATAACACAATCCTATTCAACAATCCTTGTTTATTGTAAATGTTGTGTAATGAGCCACGGATGCGCCATTTTAAAACAAACTCTCAAGTTAACAAAATCATTATCGTAACAGAATATATATTTCAGTGGTGTGCATCAGGCCGCACATGGGCCACAACTATGCCCGCTGGGCCATGTAATGTGGCCCTATTCAACACTTCAATTTTTTTATTATCAAATAAAAACACGCTGGCATGGGCATAAATAAATGATTTTTTTCTTTTGTCGCTGCTTTAAATCTTTTGCCCTTATTACTGTAACGCTAAGCGATAGCTGCATTTTTATGTGGCCCAGCTGGATTTCTGAAGTTGGTTATATGGCCCACAGACAAAAATGTTGCACACCACTAATCTATTGCATTATATTTAAAAATATTTACGTATATATATCAATCTTTTCATATTTCTACGAAATAATTAATTGATGGCTACAGCGTTAGTTAGAAATATTTGACAATAGTGTTAAAACGTCATTTTAGCTTGCTATTCAGGACCGTGGTTTGTAAAAATGAGATGCCAATTAGTGACCACGAATATTGTAAATACAACTAGATGCTGCATGTGTTCAGTATATTTACGTTACAAAATTGGATCGTTTTGTGGTATGTGCCGAGAAGAATCGATAAACATTATTTTTATCCAATTTCAGAACTAGGAAGAAATTAATTAATTTTCGCCAAAATTTTGGAATACAATATTTTTATACTGAAAAGTGGCACCCACATGGGGTACTTAATACAAACTCGTGGTCTTGTCGTCGAGAACGTGTCAAAAGCATAATTGATATGTATTAGTTATGTTGTTATGTAACTACAAAACTACACCAAATTGGCCCAATTCGTGAAAAAAACGTATGAAAAACAGAATTGATTATTCCCGCAATAGCAATTATCGTTTTTTCAAAATCCAATTTCAAATTTTAATAGCCTTTCGGTGCCATCTCATGTAAAAATAAATTTTATTTCCAGTAAAATTCTAATAACGTAAATTCGAAACATTCTGGTAAAAACTAATTCACTATATTTACACTAACTTTTTGCTATCTGGTTGCGATATATGTGAAATCTCTAAAGAATAAAAACTGCATTGCAAGCAATCGGGAGTAATATGTATGAAAAGAGGTACACGATTGTAAATATTCTACAAAGTTTAATGTAACAGCACCAGTATAAGGTTTATTCAACGTTAGGAAACGACGACAAAGGATGCTGGGTCGGGTTGTTAGTTTATTCTTTGGAGCAATAACGAGCAGTCAATAGGCCATGCACTCAAGTAATACGCGAAATGTTTTATTCGCTTCTTAAATAGAGAGAAAAATAAATGTTTATGAATGTTTTTATATCAACATTTATGCTGGTCGTCGAAAGTCTTTAACTGGCATACAATGTTTCGTCTCTCAATCTGTTCCTTGTATAATATTTCAGACTCTTTACAAGGGAGAAAGTGCTTTCATAAATGAAGCGCCCCCGAACATTGATAACATGCCGTTTTAGATTATATTCTTTTGGCGCCGACATAACTTGCAGCTCAGTTTTTAGTTTTCTATGTAGCCTATAGAGCAGCGGTCCCCAAACTATGGGTCGCGACTCACTGGTTGGTCGCAAAAGGAATCTTAGTGGGTCGTGAAAAGATGTAAAAAGCTTTGTTTAATTATACTGGTTATTAGAATCGGTGGCGACTCGAATACGTAAATCTTCATAAAAACAAAAGAAATTAAATTGAATTTAAATTCTAATCTGTGAAAGTCTCCTTTTTGCGATCTTCTCAAAGGAACAAAATTTGCTACACAACCGTGTTTCCCCGAAATTTAGACAGGATTTAGATTTATTTTATTTTGAAAAAGAACACTATGTTTTTTTTGGAAAAGGTCTTTTGTGTTCATTTATCAAAAAAAAAAATTACATTGTAGAAAATCACGAGATGGGTCACCATAAGCTGTAGTAATAAATAGTGGGTCCCAACTCTAAAAAGTTTGGGAACCACTGCTTTAGAGATATTATTAACAAATATTCCCGAAGAAGGAGATATATAGAATCAATTTGTAGAAGTTTTAAGTCAGTCAAATGTGTCGAAATCGAATAACTGACTTTTAAACCAGTTTAGGCTGGCCAAGAATATTATTCAATTACGCCACCAAAGTCACTTTTGTCCACTGCCGGTCTCAGCTATCTCTGTCACAAGTAAATCAAACGACATCAGAGATGCGACAATGTGTCAGAAGATTTTCCCGGTTGTTTTAATGACGAAACAATACTAAAATGCTATTTTGTGGTCATCACCAGTTGTTACCTATATCAGAAAATGTGACCTGGGTATAGACTAAGTATGCTGTAGGCTAGGAGGTCGTGGATAAAAATATTAAATGTGACTACTAATTGACAAACCTGTATTTTAGCCTCTAATCAACTTTTTATAACTGGAAATCGCTATTTTGTTTCAACAACAGATGAGTATAAAAAAACTAGATGAAGTTCTCAATGAGTCTAATTAGTCGAGTTACCAGAACACATAAAATAACGGTTGATAATCACAACTAACGGTTTATTTTTTTACAACGTAGATAGGTAAGTGCAGATAAGATAAGACACGGTTCGAAACTATAAATATAATGTGTAATGATTAGAGATATCTTAAAAAATTTCACATCTTTTGTCTTTCCTCAAAAAATATTCGTTGTTTGTTGTTAGCATTGGAATGATAATAAATCTCCTGTACAGCGTCTGTGACGTCACCCCGATAATCATCACCTTCTGGTTTATGCAAATGAATGCATATATGAGTGGACAATAGTACACAGAATTGCACTGCACGGCATTTAGTATATATAAAAACTGAAAGCAATTGTTTGTGGAGTTAAAAAATCATTTTTTGATGAAGTGACTAAATTTTCTTGTTGAAATATGATAGTTGAATGCCTTCTTAATGATGTTTGCGACAGTATATGGTGATCCATCGCAAGATGAAACAGAAGATAATACCACTTTGTGGCAAAACTCACTGTATAACGCAAATATTTAAATTACAAGGTGAGATATGGCCGAGTTTCATTTTTGATCATGTACCCATTTTTTATAACTTTATCAAGAGGTATAGAGTTGCTGTGGCTTACAGTAATCAATATCTTATATTTCTATGTAATACGTCGCACCTTTTTACGCACAACCTTTACACAAACTGAATTTCTAATTGTGATATTATGGAAATTGGAAGGATAGCATTTTTAAAAATTTAGCATAACTATCATATCTTGCATTTAAACATATTCAACCATAAATAAAACAATCTGACTGATCGCATGTATCCTCAGTCATAATACATTCTGTAAAATGTGAAGTATGTACTGCCATTTAAATTTTAGTTATTTGTCGTTTATATATTGTTGCTGAATGGGTTTGTATAATCTAATACAAGTACTGCTGATGCAACTTGTGGCAGTACAGATAGTTATATGTGAGCATTAAACCAGAATGAATACATTACATAGAAATTGGATCATTTCATACACAGTAGTTCTTCACCTATAAGTTAAAAGGACGTTAGAGAAATCTCTAAATCTGCAATAAAATATCAAAGACTACAATTTATTTTATTACAATAAACATTCATTTTACAATGATACCCGGTAGTCGATCAAAAACTTCGAGTAGTACTCGAATAATGCTGCGGTATTCAAACGGAAATTCGGATCTCGAACACCCGAGCCGAGCGAAGCGCGCGACCAAGTGAGATGACGCCACCGGAACTTACCCGAAACGTGCATCTCGATACAGGTCAAGACTGACAGACGATAATCGGCGCTCCCGTAATATGTGAACCAAGATGGCGGACACCTGAACATAGTATGTGTACCAGGTTAGGGTTAGGCCATAATTTTATTCCAATTTTCCTTATTTTAGTTCTACTACGAGTTCAGGGACTAGCCAAGGGCCTCCTGTAGTATTTGTACCTGAAATTATGGCCTAATCCTAACCTGATCCGCCATCTTGGTTCACATACTACGCGAGTACGGGAGATAGTCTTAGTATGCAGTTGAGAGTTTTCACATCGTCAGTTCGTCCTAGTACATAATATTAAAGCAAAGAAGTTCCCAAAAATCTCACTAAGCAAAAAATTCATTCAATGTTTATTTCTTATTTTTTTTATTATTTTATTCTGCTATATCTCATTAAATAACTTAAGCTGTATGAATGCATGGGTTTTAGTCTTTTCGTTTGTTGTTTGTTTCAGTTGATAAAAATAAAAATGTATCATAGAATGACAAAAAAGTTGTGCGCTTACTCAGCAGTTATTTTTAAAACGGCCCGCGATAGCAAATAGGTTAGTCACCTCTGATAGATGTTGGATTGAACTAACGATAACTAATTGATATGCTTGAAACATAGGGCTGATGTCGTAGCTTTTTGCTATAAGAGTAACTTCTAAATGTCTGCTACGATACGTGTTAAGTTGAATATAATTGAAAATTAAACAATTCACTGCGAAGGTATTATCGGATACTGGTCTTGTGTCATATACGTGTTGAACTTGTTCAGATCGTGCTAAGTTTGCCTGAGGGCATTCAACATCATAAAGTAGACGAGGTTAAGGCAACTTAAAATTAATATCCCACAGAATTTCTATAATTCACTATGTACGACAGTGATATTGGAATTAACTGAAGGCAAAAGTATTCATAGGGTATACTATTGTAGTAAAAAGTGCTGATATGACGATTTCTTGAGCAACAGTGATATTATATTTGTATGCCTGCTGCAGGTCCAAAGGTGGCAATTCAGAAACGATTGTGTTTTAGGAAAGACAGAGTTTCGCTTGCAAATCATGTGTAAGAAGTGAGCTGTGTTTGCTTTTAGTGTAGGCCTTGCTACCTAAAATTTTAATGCTTGACTTATTAGTTGAGATATAAGATTTTTCTATCAGCTCACAAGAACTACTCGAGACTATTTTTTTTGTTAGAAAAATGGCATAAATTTGAATGCTAACAAATGAATATATGTTCTAGTATAGTCAATGAACATTTTTGCGTTATTAATTTGCTCAAAACGAGGTCGTACGCACTACGAGGTAGGAAAGCTACAGGTAACCACTGAAATGCTTATGGAGCTACCGGAACTATATAGATTTAAAGTGGTGCATGCCATTAAACGTGAGACTCGAACTAAGTCAAGCCAATACGATCAGTAAAACAACGATGAGATGTTGAATATCACCCAGAATAATAAAATCTATACGTTGAAACATGTCTTTGAAACCAAATTATGTTATTGCTCTTGAGAAATTCTTCTTGTGAGAAAACCTTATGCGTAAATCAGCTATTTGTTGGTGAATCTGATTTCGAACGCTTAAACAGTACGGAGTACAGTGCGGAGGTGCTCTTTTCGGACCCGATAAATTTGATCATGTAAGATGGGTTTCGTCGGAGTTAGATAGAGCGTGTATATCAAATATGCAGACAAAATCATCGACCATATGCGTGCAGATACAATTGTATGAATGTCTAGAAAGTTACTCAGGACAGATATCCCTTTTTTACTTGAGAAAATTCCTGCGTTTTAAGCATAAAAATCCAACAAAATAAAAGTAAAGAAAAATAGTAACACAGAACCTCAAACTATTACAGTTTGAGTACAATGCGAGATCTAAATTTTCCTGCGTAACTCGTATCGCTGTTTATCATTTTATTGTTTGCGTTTCAGTTTTGTGTACGACGTAGTAATATATTTGCAATGTTCACAAGGTTTAATCCCGATTAGAGCGTGTTTTTCTTCTATTATAGCGTGTTTCACTGGTCTAAATTGCCCAGGTGATAGTTTACTTCGCATAGTTAAATCACATTTAAAACTTTGGCAAATATTTCGTATTTCGACTTATATGTTTGTTATTTTGAGGCTGACTTCAAAACAAAATATCTTATGTATTCTAAGGCCAACCTTACTAGCAAGCTTAAAGTGTAATTAAAGCAATTGTTTAATTTAAACCAGAGTTCGGTGATTTCAATAAAGTTTGAATCTGAAAATTGCGTGTTCTATACCCAATTGCACCCCGAATTGAAATGCACCTCAAAATTTCTAATTGCTGTATTGTAGTGTATGTTACTTGCTAGGCACAATCGGGAAGTTACTTCCAAACTGCTATATATATATTGCATATTTTTCATTTCAGGATGGATTTTGAAAATAATCCTTCTGCTTCTCAATCAAAAATACTTTTGATATTGAATTAGTTTTACTGTCAAAAATTCGATTGCAGGAATATTAAGTGCACACTTTTGTTGATACTCCCGTAGTGTGTGTACCAGGATAGGGTTAGGCCATAATTTTATTCCGATTTTCCTTATTTTGGTTCTATTTCCTCCATATTAGTACACATACTTCAGGAACGCCATATTGTTTACTGTATCAATAAAGTATCACTTTATTTCAGGTCGGTAAAAATTTCGAAACTTTGTTAAAATGATTCGCAGACGCCGTGGAATATTACTTCTGTCTGGAATTTCTATCTCTATTTTCTTTTTGTTGCACGAAAAAATAAGTTCAAATATTTCATTGTCACCATCAAACGAACAAATAGTGCAGATGCACGAGGAATTTGAAACTGCAGATAAAAGTCTAGAGGGTATGAAAGAAGCAAAAAAAGAATCCAGTTTAGAGGAAGAAATACCCCACATCAAAAAAGAACCAATAAACAGAAAGCTCAAAAATTCCAAACAACAGACACTACCACGACACCAGAATGAAGAAATGAAAGAAAACATAAACAAAGTCAAGAACGAAAGGCTAACACGAAAAGCAACGCCGAAGAAGAATATTTTAACTCAGAAATCACAACTTTTTCAGGCAGATCCAGAAAATGATGCAAAAACGGCAGCAAGGTTCCAAAAGAGAGTCAAAACAATGAAAAGTCGTTGCCCAGCATGGAAGCATTCCCCATTCAAGTAAGTAAACTGCACTAAACCTCCTGGACCTATCAAATATGCTCGCGACTTAACTGCAAACCCTTTCAGGTCGATGAAATTTTTGCCTCGATGTGCTTATATATGAAACGCGTTCTTCTGAAATTTCGGAACTTGTCCCTACAAAAAAGCTGTTTTTAGACTAGGTTGTACCGTTTACTGTCAGTGTACTTATCAAATAAAAATAAACTTTATGCCCAATTTTTTCCAAGATTTCAGTTATATGTAATTCACTATATATCACAGCTATTTTCCTGGTAGTATCTATATTGGCTGCTTCAAGCTTAGGGTCATTTGGTATGTACTGACCTGTAATTCTACACTATGATTCTTTATTATCCCTGTATCTCTTGGAACTTCAGTGTTCGCTCGTTACTGCGCTCAGATATCAATCTTCTTTGTTTCTAAGTGATCGTGTGACCTCGCTCCAAGATGTGTTCCTTTTAGGGTAGGATTTGCATATTTATCCAGGCGGAGAGGAATGTCGAAAAGACGGCCTAATTATATGGCGAACCAAGGCCTCTCGTCCGGTTACCAGTCCAATTAACCAGTTATTTGTTTTCGGAAGCATGTACCTTTTACTTCTGACAGAGTGTGCGTGAATTAGCTTTTTGAAAAACAAATTTGCACTTGCGTTTTCTACCAGATTTTGTATTCACTAGAATATACAGAATACATCTTTGAATGAAAGTGGATCAGTAATTCGTAACTCATGATGATTGTAATGATATAATTAAATGATATTCTGGGCCCCTCATTTGATATCTCCGACATATTGCTGTTATGGAATTCCTTTCTCGTGGGATTATATTTGAAAATTGTGTAACTTTGTTTGCATGTGATACCATTCCTACACTATGAGCAATTTTTCTCATTACAATTATTCTTTTTCTTTCAGAAAAAATTGGGTGGTGAACAAAAACTTTCTGATCAATTACCCCCGACGACTTTTAATATGTGCAGTTCCAAAAGCAGGGAGTACGAGTTGGCACATGACTATTTGGGCCATGCGAAGGATACAAGCAGGTCTCGACCCAAACACGACATATTATACGTATGAGGACACAGTTGAAAATCATCACACAGCTGAAAAATTGTCGACCAATAAGGGAAAGGAGATGATATATTATAATGAAGGTGATGACGATATGTACCTAAATCCACCAACTGCGAAAGCTCGAAGATTATTACTGGTGAGTAGTTTGGTTTGAGTTTGAGGCTGTTTGAGTATTCGACGTGATAAGTCATTACGATCATATCATCGTCTATTTCATATTAAGTTATACGTACAATTTGTGGGCTCATTAAAATTTTATGAAGTATTAATATCGTGTACGGTAAATTCGCCGCAGGAAGTTTCGCCGCATAGGAAAATTTGCCGCATGAAAAATCGCCGCAAGCGCATTTTGCTGTAAAACAAGTATTTGTGATAGCATGAAAAATCACCACAAGAGCATTATGCTGCAAACAAGTATAAGTGATAAAAACTGTTAGGTTTATAGGGTTAGAGTATGCATTTGAATAACGAATTTTTTTGAAATAAAGAGGTACCCAAAAACCTAACTGTTCTTATCACAAATACTTGTTTTACAGCAAATTGCTCTTGCGGGAATTTTTCACGCGGCGATTTTTCCTATGCGACGAAATTTCTTGCGGCGAGATTTTCTACGGCAAAATTTCCTGCGGCGAATTTTCCTAAAACCATTAATATACCTTTGATAGGGTACGCGATGCAAATTACCGCAGATGCGGTCGCGCTCACCAACACCATTGCAATATAATGACAGTCATATGTCCATAAATTTTGTGAACACTTTACAACTTGTCTGATTTATTTTATATAGACACGTCATCCATTCGCTCGGATGATATCCGGATGGCATCAGAAATTTCTACCATATTCCTCGTACGCAGACCTGATGTTCAAGCGTTATCCAACATTGAAGAGCTATGTGTAAGTAGGAAGCATAATAACTAATGTTATGGTAGGCTATGGTTTCATCACATATACTTGTATTGAGGTTTATTGAGTGTATATTTTAATATATCTGTATTTGGACTGGATGTGAATCTTTACAATATACGAACATTTGGCATTCAATATATTGTGTGCAATTGGCTTCTGAGGAGTTCAGATCGGAGCTATGTTCAATTAAACGTGTGTCAACTAGGGCTGGAAATGGTTAACCGGTTAATCGGTTAACCGATTTTAGATGGTTAAGGGTTACGATTTATTTTAACCGTTAACTGACATCTCAGGTAAAAATCATCATTATAATTTACAATTACAATTTCTTCAAAAATGATTACGTCATCGCAAAGTAATCTCCTGGACGTTTAATTCAAAAAATAAAATATCAATAACTGTATCGGTAAGTACTCAATAAATGTAAAAATAATTTATGATTTTGAAAATTTGACAATGATAAATTTAGAATCAGTTTTCAGTAAAAATATATTGTTCACGATCTTATTGCAAAATCGTACATTTAATGTGCGCAGTTGATGCTGATTATCCATGATATCTCAAAGTATAATTTGCACATCGAGCACTGAAAATTTGTCACATAAATAGCATTTAATACCAGAATCGGGATTTACTAAAATACTTCCATATGTTCGAAGCACACTGCATATCGCGACCACGAAACTATTTCGATTCGTGAATAATTTTGAGAGGTACCGGGATAAGATCACGCAAAATTGCTTTGTAACCTGAGTGACGTGATAAGCTAAAATTATAAAGTACTGCGTCAAACGTCACGCTGCGGTTAACCGGTTAATTTTACCCGGTTAACAGTTAGAGTGTTTTCCCAGCCCTAGTGTCAACCCAATAAGTGTCAACCCACGTGAGTGAATGCGCAGATATGGTCACTCTCTTCCTATAATATCATACAGCATTACTTGTTAAATTCCACAAATGGTTCTTTTATTTTCTTTGTAATCTATGTCTTTCGTCTAATTAATTTATAGGAGAGAGAAGGATCCGAACCACAGAATGTCTTGGAAGGATTTTGCTGAATTTGTTGCTGACACTGGTACTCGACCTCAATCTTTGGATTATCACTTCACACCAACCGTGGAAATATGCAAACCATGCGACTACGCTTACACATATATACTTAAAGCTGAATCTGTGGACATAGATGAGTCCTGGCTTTTGAGACGACTGAATATCACCGATATAGATGTAGGACGAAAAGGAGTTCCACCGGGTGGAAGTATAGTAAATGCGAACCCTAGTGATAACATAAAGAAACATATGTCGCAGTTGAAATCATCAGTTCGCAGAAAACTTTACGATGTATATAAAGAAGATTTTCTAACGTTTGGATATACTTTTGATTTTCGAACTTTGAATTCTGGAGGATTCGATTAATGGCAACTTAATGCGATACAAAGTATTACACGAAAAACAAGTGATGGCGTACAATGTAATTTGGCAAATGTTCACTCCTGTGCGATCACCTGATATTAGATGCGTTTGAGAGAACAGTCCCAACGATGAGAAAACTACACTGTCGTTCTCACACTTCAAAATTAGTTTTAAACAATACCTCGTCAGCATTTGTAAATCTACTACAAACGATGCAAAATGCATGCAGGAGATTTTCAACTGAAATTGGTTCCAAACCATTTGAAAAGCGACCCCAACCCTCTACTCCCACTTCAGCTATGAACTCAGAAAAATAAAATTTTGAGAAAAAAAAATTTTGCCGTTTGCGAGCCTCCTACAAACAAGAGAGCTATGCTCAAATATAAGGACACGTTCACCGATTCCAGGAAAAGCACCAACATTTAAAGACATCAGTTATAATAGTGAATGCAAGCCTCGCTTTTACGAGTTAGTTCAGTGTCAACGCGCTGTGTTACGATACCGGAACTGCCCTATCTTAAGAAGTTCCTGTCTTGTGACAGCGTGAATTGAAATTGCAAGATGGTTCGACTCGCATCTGTAGTAATACCAACGATCCGAGTCACTACTGCAATATAACACAAAGTACGGCACTATTTGCCATTCACCATTTCTCAAATCTTAGCCAGGATTTCGTTACGAACCACCGACGAGAAGTGCCAGCATACACGTCACAAGGTGTCGCTATTTTTTTTTTATTCTGACACATAAAAAACGAATATCTTGAAGTCCACAGAAGTTTTTGAAATAAGTATAAAGAATAGCCTTTTGGCGAAAAAAATCAATCTTAACCATTGAAAACTTGAAAGCAATTGGTCCAGTATTCGAAAAGAAAAGCGATTTTATCATGACGAAGAAGAATATGAACAAGAACAACAACATAATATTGAAACGATTGTTATGTACACTCAAGTGTCCAATGAACAGAATGGAGGCTAGGCTATATTGAGAATACTTAGTCAATTTGATGCTTTCTGAGTTTCTGTCGGAAAGCAAGTAAAGGCCATTCAATAAATCAGAAAGAATGACTGGAAGCATCTAGCGTCCATCAACAGTCTAAACCTAAAAGTTTGACGTCGATTACAACCAGTGATGAGCTGGAGCCGGAACGCACCGGAACGGCGTTCCGGTTGTCAGGCAATTTATTGCATTTCCTTTCCGGTTGTTGAAATAAAATTATGTCATAGAAAGTCTAGTTCTAGTACATCTTGTAAACTTACTTATTAACTTACTTTTGTTACGCCATAATTCTTTTTACATTACAGCAGACAAATATTTAGTGCACAGCAATAACGTGTAATGGATGTTTTGCCGACCTTTGCCCCGTGAAATTTCATCATATATCTTTCTAATAAACACATTCGTATTGAATTGGTATGAATATTCTTGTAATTTTTAACAGACATATACCAGATAATTTCTTTATATTTCATTGTAGTCCTTCGGCTCTATCTTAGGACAGACAAAAATTTGTGGTAGCGTCCGTGTCGTGTTGTAAATATATAATACATTTTCACAAATTAGCTGCGTTCCGGTTGTTACGATTTTCCCAGCTCATCACTGATTACAACCATATTGTGCGTCCTCGCACTAATTCCATTTTTAACAGTGAGGCTCGTCTTGGACTCCAATATGCCAAACCATATATTTAAAAATACTGGAATGGCATCGACAAATTTTTCGACGCAGTGGGTGATGCTCGAAGGAGCTTTTGAACGAAACAGTTGGAACCGGGTTAATAATGATTCAATGCAGAACAAAACAATGCTGCAACAATAATGTATAAACACTAATAAGGGTAAATAAGTCTGTCCTCTCTGTGGCGATGCTGAGTGACGAAATATGTATGAATTGCACTGTTTCCGGATATTCGTATCGCGGTATTCGTAGCTTTTTTTCATTTGTTCCACTTGAGAAGGTCGAATTAACATCCCACCCCTGAATGTTGATAATGAAATAATAAACTAACATTGTGCAACAACTATCATTATTTACGTTTTTCTTATTTTTATATATAACCTTAGAATTAATTAGTACTGTATAACTTTAACCCTGGAGTAAATATCTGCACGAGCAGAAATTGTCAATCTGTTTGCTTACATGTCCATACTGCATGTAGCATGTACAAAAAACACTAATACTTTCAGATTTACGCAGGTACTTTTAGTTTATTGTAATCTAACTATACATAAATTACAAATTTAGGGGTTCCACACCTCTGCTTATTTAGGGTTACCATATTTTTTGACTCCAAAGCGGGACGATTCAAAAGACACGACCCCGTTAGCTGTGATACTGTCACTTTACAGTTTTCGATTTTACTACATAGGCCTACATTTAAAGCCATACCGGCTGTATTGAGCATATTGTCATCGAGTTCATGCGCATATTCTCTGTCTAAATATCGGGTTCAGTTCGAAAAATAGAAGGGAATAGACACTAACGATACAAATGATCCGAATTTAGATTTTTTTTATGTACAGCAAAAGGAATAAAGAATAATGAAATAGTCTGCCGTTTCTAAGCATTGAAAGTTTACTTATTCGGCCGAGCATGCTTTTCTGTAGATAACACCTCCAAAAAAAAACGTTGTTCAATGTTACATTCACGTGAACGTCCGAACAGGACCAATTAGAATTGATTTTACATGTGATACGTTCGCTAACAATGTTAGCGGGAAACAGCGGAACAAACAAAATAACGCATTCACCTTCAGTAAGTAGGCTAGCGTTGTGCTACACAGCAACAACAGTAACGAGAACATGTTCGTGTATTATGCTGGATGGCTGAACGCAGTGGTGGGATTCAGCCGATTCGCACCGGTTCTATAGAACCGTCTCACGGAATTTTATGAGATCAGCGAACCGGTTAGCATTACTGGATACTGTCAATGACTTTTGTAACAGAACCGACTTAAAAATATTACTTTTGTGATGGAACCGGCTGACAATAAAATTGAATCCCACCACTGGCTGAACGCCAAAGCGGGACTTTTGACTGACTTATCGGGACGGCGGGACAAGACACTAAAAGCGGGACTGTCCCGCCTAAAGCGGGACGTATGGTAAGCCTATGCTTATTAGGCGTGGCCACATGTTTTCTCTCGCCCCCAAACCCGGAATTCTCAGTGTAGGTATACGTCTAAGTTTTTAGGATTGGAACTTTGCTCTTCGGACCCGAAGCAAAAAGTTGATATTCCCAGACCTAGGGGATGACCGAAATTTTCACCAACACGGGTAATGAAGTCGGATTGCTAATACCCTAACATCTAAATAAACGGAAATTCTCTACACTTTAGATGCCTAAAAGTCGGCAATCGGAATTTGGAAAAAAAACAAATACCGGTACTTGTAAAACTCCACCATTGACCTTTCGTGCTGATCTTTTAAGACAAGTTTGAATCTGTAAAGAATAACCAATTAACTACCCTCGTGGACTAGTGATCATAGAAGCTGCTGCGGTTGGTTGGACATATCCGTCTTATTGGCTTTTCTCTCCTCTGGGTTGAATATAAACATTCCTTCCATAGCATTTTCCGACCAGTAAATTTTTTTTACACAGAACACTGAAAAAAGTGATAATCACACAATTTTGCTGGGAAAGAAAGCCTCGTGAAACAGACGCTGGCTATAGAGCAGCGATACCCAATGATCTAATATTTAATCAAAAAGATCGGGAATTCTAGTTTCTGTACTGTTTTTGTGGCGAGTATACAAGTCGTTATTCATTTAGTCTTTAGTGTAAAATCAACCAATCCTATCATGTCAACAGAACTATACAAACAATCCTATTCAAAATACTGATTTATTCGTGCGATTAAACAATCGAAAACTTGAAAGCTACAATACATAACACAAAATCATGAATGCTTCAAAAAAATAAAATTTCACCAACTACTGAAGATTTAAAAGTGCAAAGGACAGAAACTTACAAAAATATATAAAATGAAACAGGTAAAATTACAGTTGTACACACAAAAACAAACAAAAAGCCGGAGCAATCAGATTGCATTTAGAAAAGTCCAATTGATTCAAGAAAGTCAGAGCTAAGGAAGAGGCTTAGAATTTCTGAGTACAGAGTGGAATGTGGAAGTAGAAGTCAAAACGACAAAATATTTCGAGCTTATGAAAAGCCTGGAGTTGAATGTCACATAAACTTCAATTTTAATAATACCTGAAAAAAAGACAAAGTCAAAAAAAGATCAAATAGAAAAGCAAATGCATTTCATCGTCAAAAGTGCAAATTATCAACGATATAAGATCTTAAGCAGTCAGGATTGACCCAACAGTTGGGATTGGGTTAGGAAACCCATCTTGACTGAGTAAGCAAAAGTGAATTGAGCTGTGCAATATTTAAAAGACAAAATCCTTCATTTTTAAACAACAAAATAACTATTTTTTGGCAAGGAAATTATTGCAGGATATAAGAAATAAACAAAAACTAAGTTGTTAAAAATAGCTTGAACATATAAATAAGCCATATGTATAAAGGTCAGAATTTTTGACTTCCCCAGTTAAAAAAAAATTTTTCTTCATAATTGTGCTTGTTCTTTGTGTCTCTGAATTCTGTGACAGTAATTTCTTACAAAAGATACTCATATCGCAGTAACATAGGAACCAACAGCATGGACTACAGATCTTGCCATAGCAGAAATAGGATATTCCTGAGGAAATTTCGCAGAAACGGATGAAGGATTGATGTAATACCTGTTTTGTAAAAAAAGGATTAGACTTATTTCAAAATAATGTAGCATATACACGTTCATATTTTAGTTTTATTACTGTCTTTAGATCAATTGAAACTAGATTTTTTCGCAATCCGGGTAAAAACACCTCATTATGATTGGAATGCATAGCTTTTATAAATAATTTTCATAGATTGAGTTACAATTATCGTTCAAACCGTATATCTTATTGAAAATTTTCAGGTTCTAGTATTTTTAACTGTGATTCGAATCCATAGCCGACCAATTTCAAAATGACTGGGGCTATATCGAGGTCAAAATCAAATTGAATGCCTCCAAATGGCAGCTAAATAAACATCTCAAATTTCTAAACACTGAAATAGGGATTTGACAAATTACTGCAGAGATGCTCACTACATCAACGCAGTGCATAATTAGGTAAACTATATGACGAATCGCAAAGATTACTTTGGGAGAAAACAGATAGATACTAGAAGCTTGAGCAGAGCAAGTTGCAAAACACCTCATTAAAATCAATAATATAGTCTACAGGTTCTGGACAGTGGTTTTCAACTGGGGTTGCAAGGCATGGCAGGGTTCTCCCAATACAAACCAGGGTTCCGCAAGCTTCCATTCAAATCCAATACCCTCTAGATATATGTACATTGTTCAAAGATCATTTCGTTTTGCCAGTATAATGTTTGCTTTTATATATATATATATCTATAGTTTATACAATTGAGACAATGAAAAACAATTAAACAGGGGGTTCTGTGAGCCTCTGGAAAGTTTCATTGGAAAGATTGAATGAAAACCAGTGTCCTAGAACTATTGCCCCAATGTATTCTGTTTGTATATACCAAAGTACACTGCTCATGCTGAACGCAACTCACTTGAATTCTTCTCGGAAACTTGATCTGACATGTTGCGCTGCAGTTGGGGATCTGACTATTATTCGATGAAATACAGTGAATAAATGGAAAGCTTTGACAGCGTTTTCGGGAGAAAAAACTTCAGTGCCAAGAAATTGATGCCTTTTCTTGTATTTAGTCGATTTCATTTCTTTAGAATCCCATAGTTTGATACAAGAATGTATCAGTCTATCCAGGAAACCATGCTGAAAGATTTGCAAATAATAGTGCAATGATAGATAGATAACTGTGGGTAGATATAAATTTCAACTTTGCAAAACACAAAATTTCAAGCCCAAAATGATTTTCACCATTGTGACAAACCTTTTTTGTTTTATTTAAAATTTGATTCCAGAATATTTGAAATCCCATCCCCTAGATTGAAAAAAATTCGACTGATATCAGAAAAGTTAACAAAGAAGAGCTCAAAAAAACTCAATTGCAATTAATTGAAAGTATCCATTCACAAATTCAATACTAATGTAAGATTTGAAATGCCATCTTAGCAGTTTAGAGATTCCAGGTTTGATCCCCCATTCGTCTAATTTTTGACACAATGTAATATAAATTTTCTGTCCTTGTATTGACAATAACTTGCAACCTCATATGCTTGCTCCAGTTGCTCGTCTATTTGGTAGTTAAAGGTAAATACCTATGACATGAGAATATACAGTAATAACTTACCAAGCGCTCACTTTCATTTATGGTTGCAAACAATACTGTTCTACCAAAAACTGTGGATTTTCCTGTGACAATCCAGGATACCTGAATGAAGTTATCTACTATTAGTTAAAATTGAGGCTGAGGGCTAGGGGTCTTGGCAATATTACATTACATCTTGACTGTTGTGAAGTCAAGTCAAGTTTATTTTTTCTAATCAGTAATAAACAATCACATACAATATTAAAAATAAAATGACTGTGGAAGGGATGCCATGCAAACCAAAGTTATCTATTGGGAAATTTATTTCTGAAACTACCGTTATTGTTGGTGAGAAACGATGGCTTTGTAAAATTATGTGACTATAATATTTTAATAGGGATTAGAGATCGATAATTATATTAGATCCATCAGAGCATACAATACAACAGTAATAACTGTGGGTCCGCTCTAATTATCATTTCTGGTGCACGAATATAATTTTTGGATCGAATAGAAAAAGCCAAACCAAAAGTTTTTCCCAAAACTTGTACTTTCCAGAGATTGCCTTCCAGCGACCCATTTCCCAGACAAATATGACTTTGAAGTTTTGTGTCAACCACCATCTACTGACATTTTTGTGGCATAGGATAAACTTATTTAAAGCTTTTAGCTCTGTTGGGTATTCTATTTTACCTTTGTGGTAAAAGAATTCCAATTTGGCTTGGGAACTTGTATTAAGAAATCCAAAACATACCTGTTGAGATGCAATGATTATTTCATATAAAACTTCACATGAAGCAACAGTGGATTCAGCAACCATGGATTTGATATCATCATTGCATAGCCATGAGTCACATAATAATTTTGGCATGCATAGCAAAGATTCTATTATATCTTTAAACTGTGGAAGACTGAAAAACAAAAGTAAAATAACTCTTATATATATATATATATACCAATATAATATTAAGTATGCAGAATTGAACTACCGGGTCGTACAATTGCAATCAATGATATGCTTTAAGCTCATCGTTGCAAATTAAAGATTTCAGGTTTATACCTCATAATAATCTGACCAGGGATGTGATAAATTGATCTATTCCTAAACCAAAACCAATAATAAAACTCCACAGTTTCTGTAGCTGAATATCTTGATCAGGGTTGTGAGAGCCATTTAGTGTGAACCTTAGATTTTCTCCCATCAAGAATAGAATCCGAATAAAAAAAATCATCATTAACTGTTCATAAATGTTACTTGATGAAGAAAACATACATAATCCTTCTCAGCGGATAACTATCGAAATGCTCCCAAATGTAAATGTATTCAATATACATACCTCAAGTTTTGAAGAACTCTATAACATCGAGGTATTGCTTCGGACTCTCTAATCATAATTGCCACAGTATGAAGAACAATGATTGCTAATCTGAAATAAGAATTAAAACAATGACTACCATTCTAAAATGAAAATTAAAACTAACATCTTGATCAGGAATATTTAAAACTCAAAAATATTTATGATGATTACTGTAATCCGGGATGGGGAGCTGGTTTAAAATCATAATAACGCAGACTCTAGCTCTGACATGGGCAAACTACGACCCGTGGGCCAATTCCGGCCCATTTGGTAATTCAATCTGGCTATCACTAAACCAAATTTCAATGTTTTAGCTAAAAAATAGCTCAAAAAATTTGTTTATTTTGGCACAAGGCTTATTGTTTTCCACTTCTGCTTTTGTAACACTGTAGGCCTAAATAAAATGTAACTTTTTACGTCACACTTACAGTTACATGGCCCACTAGTCTAGGTGGGCCACATTTTTGAACCCTGGTCCGAAAACCTCGCCCACCCCTGCTCTAGCTCGAAAGTAACGATATATATTAAAAGTAAGTTGGGCTCCAGTTCCGGCTCCAAGCCAATGATGTTTTTAGAAAGATCACTACCATGAATCATCAGTCCAAATGCAATTTTGGGTAGTGGAACTTAAAACCACCATTCAAGGGTTCCGAATTTCAAAATTGAACTTGAAACTCATTAATTAATAAGAGAATATATATTAAAAAGCTGATAATCTGGAAAAGATAGATTTTATTACATATTTAAGAATATTTTTTGAAATGTATTCAGAATAATAAATAAGTCATCATCCTCCGTATAAAATGGTCAAAATAAACTGTAAATATTATTTAGTAATATAATCATACTTACTCTATTTCATCAGCTCTTTCATCAATATTAACAGAAACACTTTGCTTGATATATCGGCTGATTAAATCAATGCTTTTTTTAAACAAAATATCATCTTTCCAGAACAAATGTTTTATTAAAATATCTTGTGTTACAGCTGTCTTCAATTCTTTATATAACCTGCAATATTTAGAGAATAAAAAATCTTGTGAAATGTTAGCACATGCACCAAGTCTCAATATAAACTGTATTAGAGCGTGGTTTCCCAACTATGTGCCGTCCCGGTCTCAAAAGTGTGTTGCAACTTTTTATGAAATTCCTGAGATTATAACACAATATTCAACATGAACAATATCACATAAAATCAGTAAAGGGTGTAGTTTGGAACAACACATTTAAAGTTTTATCTTGAGACTGATACATGAGGGGATACTAATTTTGAAAGGATTGCAATTTTCCAGATTCCTTTGTTTTTCAGAACCTTCAGAGTTCTGATCTCTTTATACTACTTATATAACCACTGACAAGTTACTGTTTTCTCCACCATCTAAGTTATTGGTAACTTAGATTTTGAACATATCATCTATTCTTATACCAGGCTCCAACTGATGATAAGATCAGGGTTCATTATAGATATTAATAGACATCTTATAGAGTTCCCTCAGTAGCCTACATTCTGTTTCTGGGTGTGTATTCGCTTCCAATCCAAGATATATAAAATACTTTATTATATGAGAGACCACCAACAATTGTTGTCAATTTTTGTTTACCCATAAAGCATTTCAATATTTTGTGCCATCTGTAATTCTTGTTTCAAGTCAGCAAATAAACTTTTTGTACTTTCATCCATTGAAGCTGATTTATCTGAAGTTGCACGATCAAGTTCATCATATTGAAGAGTAGAATTCTAATGCAAAAATTTAAAGCAATTGTCATAATGTACCAGTTAGAAACTTCAACATTGCATTCTATTGCTAAATACAGTATAATTGAATGGGTAAATAAATGCCTTTTGTTTTATCAAGAGACTATCTTGTGTAGTTGATGTAAATCCACACAAAATAACTGTTACCTAAAATTTAACAAAAGGGTGGAAGTCATAATGACCAATGAAAAGTTGAGCCAAATATCATAATCAAAATTTCAAAGCTTTCCACCTATACCCAGGCTGATATTTGATATGATAGAAAAAAGAACCCTTTCAAAAAATCTTTTTGCAGTTGCATGGTTAACATTTAAAAACAGTAAGCTGATTTTTCACAGCTATTTTACTGGAATAAAATAAAATAAATATCAAGGCGTTCTTTTAATACCACTTCTTTGATTACACAATCAATCTATATTAGGCACAAAGAATAAGTATAAATATACAGTGAGTAAAAGCATAGCACGAAGCCCTGGATCTAACATAAAGCTACTAGCTTTAAATTCACACTACCGCAATACTCAATAACAAAAACCAAAGTAATATCGTCAAATGGAACACATAAAAGTGATGTAAACAATTTACCGTAGTCCGTAGTTCAATATAAATTATTTGCATTTGGAAACGTTTTCAAAATTGATCTAATAAATATTAATATGTTTCTACAAAATTTGACTTTTTCCCAGTGAATCACATTTGTTTGGTAAAACTTGTCAGATATCATTATTTTTGCTCTATAGCAGATCGTGTTAAAAGAAGCAAATAATAATTTGGATAGGATATCTCCAAGCTTGTTTAATGACCAGAATAACTGAGGACCTGACAAAAAGCAAATGCATTAGTAAAGATGACAATACTCCATTCTGTAATGTATGCATGATAAATCTTTCATATTGTGTTAAAATAAAAAGATGAACATCAGATAGGCCTAGTGCATTTTCGAAGCCATGCATATAAAGCAATGTAGGTATTTTAAATGAAGTTAGATGAATGACAGAACAATCACTAATGAAATGTTATAAATGTCTTTGCTATTTAATAATGATCAGTATGAAGTTACGATATGACACATGAAAAGATAAAAAATAACTGATATTGCTAGCCATATAATGTAACAAAAAAATGTATTGATTTGAGGCAATTCAATATATCCATATTGATGGGAATTGGCTGAAATATAAAACCCATTCGGCCTTTTATTTTATCCATAGCCGACCATAGCCCACAGTTAATAAAATGTGATCAAAATTTGAAGTGATCACTATCTTTTAAATTAAATTATTTATTCAAGATTTATTGAAATATTGAGTGTTTTTCTTAGCACAAGAATAATTAATGAAGGATGGATCTCCATATTCCAAAAGTTATATTTTCTTGATGCAATGTTTAATGCAAACATATGGGTATTCTATATTATCCCATTGAATAAAACTCACCGACTTTAGTTAGTTTCAATAGCAAAGCAAAGCACACCAAACTAATTCTATAATAAAAATAATAATGCAATGAAATGACTGCTAATCTACTTATGAGTGGCACACATGCAAAACAAGACCAGTTTCTATGCACAACATTCTAACCAAGGTAGATTGAACTTGTTCTTGTCTTTGAGAAGAGCTGTGGTACTGAAATTAAAACCATTATGAATCACACATATGTAGATATCGTATATCCTCGTATATTAGCAGAGTTCAAAACTAAAAATAAAGTTTGCAACCTAATGGGTCCGCGTATGCGTGCATAACTCCGATCGCGCAAAAAATTCAGTTTACACGCTCATAGCTCTGATTGCACTAAAAATTCCTCTTATATGTGCATAACATGTGCATTTGCAGGGTCGGCATATATGTGAATTTTAATAAATTCACTGTTTTGGACCATGTTTGATTTATATGAGAGGATATACGTAATCAAAAAATTTCTTTCCACCCTTGCATCAAACAAGGTTTATATAAAGCTGTCACTTGTCAAGATAACAATAATTTTGGATAATAATAAAGGCATGCCAAAAAAAGAAATTGGCATGTCTTTATAAAGTGTTGACCAAGTAACTGCTCATTGCCCATCTGTAGAAAAACACTTACAAATCTAAAAATTATGTCTAGTTCCTGCTTATAGTCTTTATGCTTAATTAAATAAATATAAAAAGTGAAAAGTTATAAAATATTACAGTCTGCGTGAAAAAAAGCCTATCACAGTATCACATAACGTAATATAGATGACAAAAAAATTCATTTGTTTATTATACGAATTACAAAAATATTATCTTTTGAATCACCGAATTTTCAATTTTAGATACATCACTGTAAATACAAATAACAGAAAAAGGAATTTAATTTGTTGCAGTGAAAATTCAGCACACATAAAAAATATGAATATTGGTAAAATAAGCTTATAGAGATGTTATTTTAACTGAAAAAAAACCTATTTTATCAAAAGTATTTCAAAATTTTTCTAGACTAAAAATGCAATAGAATAAAATTGTAGTAAGATAGGGGAAAAGACATTCGAGTTTCAATAGTGAGGTCCTCAACCTTATCATATACAATTACATTCAGTTGAATTGCAACTAGTAAGGATATACCACTGAACAAATTGATTTATGAATATTGATAACAACCAGTTACATAACTGGTATTTGTATGTTAATATTAATAATTCATAAACATACGTAATGAATATTTGATAAACCCTTATTTTCCTCGCAATTTTTTTTTTGTAAACTTAGACATTAGGGCACCTTTAACGGCACTCCCGTAGTGTGTGTGTACCAGGTTAGGGTCAGGCCATAATTTTATTTCGATATTCTTTATTTTAGTTCTATTATGTGTTCGGGGACCATCTGTGTAAGCCAAGTGAATATACCCCCTTCGTATGGGTTTCACTCCTTTTACACAACTTGATGTAAAATAGGCGAAAAAAATTAGTTTCCTTCATATTGGTACACACTTCTGGAGCGCCCTTCATAAGTATAGAAAAATTTTCAAAATATGGTACAGTTACAAAATGTACTAATATTATTAGTAACAATCTCAATAAAATTGATTTAAGCAGAGATGTCCAGAGGTAATAAATTATGTTAGAAAAGAGTCCTACCACAATGTAATTTCTCCACACAGATTGAAGCATACGAAAATATATTGTGTTTTCACTTAGTATATAGATATGCAGTTCTTCAAGATTTTGAGAGGAAGACATCACAGCGTTTGGCAACATAACTTGAACATAATAAGGATCTTTACTCTCCCATCTACTTGAACCTGACAACCGCTTAGTTCTTGAAGATTTGGCTTTAGAATTAATAAAACATATTGTTAAAGTGAGACGAAACATAATTAGAACAAATCCATGCAAAGGTATTCAAAGAACAATACATAGAAAATGATTGTATTAATAAGAACATTTGGTACTCCTGTAGTGTGTGTACCAGGTTGGGGTAAGGCCATTATTCTATTCTGATTTTCTTTATTTTAGTTCAACTACGAGTTCAGGGACTGCCTGTGTTATCCAAGTGAATATATCCCCTGCCCATAGGCTCCAGCCCCTTTACACTACTTGATGTAGAGTAGGCAAACAAAATTAGATACCTATATATTGGTACACACACTACTGGAGCGCCCAAATCTCTGCATAGGTATTCAAAAAGCAATGTCTAGCAAATGATTATATTAATAACATAATAAGATCATTTTGTATTCATCGTGATCTACCATCGTGTATATAGCCAGACTGAGTGATGGAATTCAAAATTTTAGGTAACATAACAGGTTCTCTATGTATCGAACTCACTGACGACAGGTTCCCTCATTTCAATAAACCATGCCTAACTCATAGCCTTATAATCATTCAAGAAAGTAACATAGGATTATGTGATAAAAAAAACTTAACCATGGAAAACCACCAAAAACTTGCAAAAACAGTGAAACACCAACGACAAATTTATTAATATATGTCACTACCTATGCCATAGGTTACCTATTTACTGGGGTTGTCTAACATTTTAAAAAAGCAGGTACGAGTTCGATGATTATCACGACATTTCAAGAACATTCAAATGAACTCCATTACTGTACGTGGCCATGATGCAATAACTAGGGTATTTTTAGTTATAACAAGTAATGTTTTATGTTCATTTACATTAAAATATTGTATTCTACAATATAATGCCATTATTGCAAAGACTCTATTTAATTCCTATAAGTTTTTTATTTTGGTATAATGAGATGCCCAATCTCAGAATATAATATAATAATTACCATTTTTCTTGTTTTTCTGTGTTGGAACTTCATTCATGTTGTCATCAAAATCACTCAATGCTCTAAATAAAAAAAAATAAAGGCTGTGAAGTTCAGAATTCAGTGTTTCTCAGATTTCCAGTTTTTAAGGTTGAGACTATTCTATTAAGGATGTGAAACTGTTTATGAAGCTACAAAACAAATAGAACTGCAACATGAATCAACAATTAAAAAATTTAAAAATGGAGGAGTGTTTCAAATTAATAGTAAATATCACAAGAAAATGATTTTATTACATATACATTTTATTAGATAAACATATACCATTACTTTCTTAAATTTAATTATTTAAATAATGCATTATAACTTACTGTGGTTCTGATGAAACAGAGTGACTATCAGCTACAGAACCAACATTGAGATAGGAACATAAGAGTGGAGTCGGATTTTCCGTTGAAGATGAAGAACCTATACATATAGCAATAACCTCAATTAATAGAATGACATCATGAAGTTAATTCAACATAAACCAGTCATGCATACTTACCAGCATTTCCAGAAGATTCTGGCATCAAATGTGAATTATCAAATGTATCATTGCTGTTATTACCATCCTGACTTATGTGTTTGACAACAACATGTTCAACTCGATCCCGTAGGTCTGCTTGTAAGAAATTCGCATTTTTATTGACCTGGTAATAGTAAGCTGTGAAAGTGAGTCTGACAATAAATTTGAATAGCAGTTTTCCTTCAGAAATTTATATGTTTCAACTCACCATTTCTGCAAGGACCCCTAACAATGCCTTAAAATCAATAACAAAAAGAAACTATTTTTTGTGCTAGCAACTACTAGAAAGGCTATCTTAAATAAAGGTGCGGCCCGAGGCCTCACCCAGTTACTTGTATCTGACCCTCCTGTAATGAAGGTTGCACACCCCCGGCCTAAAACATTTGACTCCGCCTACTAAGAATTTGAAAGTGCAAATCTAACACAAGACTCCATTTGAACAAGAAATCTGCCAACTTGACAGCCTAGCATAAAACTTGACCTATCTTACCACAAAAATATCCACTACATCCTTCAATTCAACAGAGTATAGAAGACTTTTTGGTGGATTTTCTGTGATATAAATTCTATTTCTTGTAATGAACGTGAATCTGAATGCATGTTTTTCTTTGCTTGATGTAACAACACAAGGTTCATAAGTTTTCACTTCTTTGTATTCCTGAGAAAAACAATTTTGTAATACACCAACAGATAGCAGAAGATATAAAAGTAAAAAATCAAGCAAAATAGGCAAAAACTACAAAACAAGATTGACTTTCAAGCACCACACCAAGTGGCAAAACCCAGGGGTGGGCAATTACTTTTCTGAGTGGGCCAGTTACAGATAATAGACTTGGTTACCGGGCAGGAGGCTCAGAACTCAATATGAAAAACTATAAATAATAAACAGTCTATTTATGACAGCTAGGCTAACATTTATATAATATTAAGCACAATGTAACAAGTGGGGTCACTATGAAGTTATTTTCAACATAAATTTATGTCCATAAAAACTATAGTCATAATTTCATCAGACACAAGTGGGCCGGATCTGGCCCGGGGGCCGTAACTTGCCTACCCCTGGACTAAACAAAACAATGCATTCGAAAATATCAACTACAATTTCAATACAATGTATTTTTGAAAAAAAGTTTGCTCAAAACAAGGCCCAGACACTTCAATCGAAAGTAAAAAAGGAAGAATGCTGACCACTGCACAGTTGCAAGGGACAATTAATGCACTGTGAGCTCAACATATTATTACATATACAAAAAATAATATAAAATAGAAACTTAATTTCTCATAATTATTTATCCTTATCTAAATCCGATAATATATAAATAAGGTTTAAGTATTACCTTGTTGCTCAATATTCTTTTCAAAAAACTGTCAAATTTAGCGTATTTGACTGACATCACCGTCAATGTTATTCCGAAAACATTCTAACAGACACCTGCTAAATATTCTCAACTGACTTCCATAAATAGGGGTGCGTAATAAGCAGGTAACTTCAAGTAACAAGAAGACAGTTTACATATTGCTTGTAACTAGAAGGCCTAACCCTAGACAACCAAAAAAAGTATTTACACATATAAAAAAAGCAGTTACTTTGATAGAATTTTAAAACATTTGAAAATACCAAAAATACCATAGCTGCAATAAAATAAAGATATTATACCTGTAAACCGACTGAAATTTTTTGAATACAAATATTCCTCATTTGATTCCAGAATCAATAAGAATTGAGTACAGAAATCAATATATGATATACCAATGCAATAAATCCATTTGTACATATTAAATCAGAAGCGCTTATATATCCATGATCAATATTTGTTAAATTATAAATGTATTGGGTTTGTACCTTAATGTCATAAATATTAAATGACATATCTAGGTGTGGTTGGATTAAGGCTTAATCATTAAGCAGTGACGTCAGAAAATATAATAAAAAAATACATTAAAATTGAAAAATATAGAGATTTTGTGTAAAACTTGACTAGTTAACAACTCTTTCTCAATTCCAAATGAATCACTGGGAGAGTGGGAGTTACTGTTATATTCATAAAAATTTGCCCATGATGACCTGATTTTAATGAAACGAAAGATTACCTTTTGCGTCCAACCGATTATTTTTATTCAGTTTGCTTAAAACCAGGCCCTGGCCTTCCAACCAGAACTGAAAAATTGGTACTGATATACCACAAACTCGCTAACAGCTGTGCATAAGTTTATCTACCGGTATCTATAAGTTGGCGACTGACGATAATTACACAAATTTTGTCACCAGGTAGGGAGTTTCAACACAATCAACTAGGACAGACAAGAGTAGAAATGGCTGAATCTAAAATTGGCTGTGCATTTTCTAAAATCACAGAACATATTGTTCTGCAAAATATGGTGATACTGTTATATTATATAGTTTCATATACCACTACGAAGCATATACAGCAGCGGTGAAAGCAATTTCCACTGAATATCATATATATTTAAAAAGGTGGCAGTGTTCTTGGGATAGCAACCTCTTTGCTACCTTTTCAAATCTGTGAGGGCATGATAAAAATATACATCCAAAGCTCAATTTGATCATAAAATACTTGAATAGTTTTGTACAGTAATGTTTTTATATACTAGTATTCACTCAATGTAAGGTGGGAGAGACGCACAAATTAAGTGAACAAAAATTCCCCATGAGGGGTAAACTGACTTATGCAAGAAATAACAGACATACAAAAATTGTTAATAAAACCAATTTATATTCAGGGAAAAAAACTTAGATATTGTCATTAAGAAATGGAATTCTGTGAAATTGTGAATCTGTTAAAGGTTGTTAGTTTGTTGGTGCAATATTGTGAAGTTAGAATTCAAAGGTATTTTCATTGAAAAAAATTTATGTTGATAAAAATTCATATGAAGGTGGTATAATTTACAACTTTTGGACAGAAATAAAGAACTACATGTAAACAATCATTTTCCATATTGAATGAATTTTAAAAACAATGGATGTTTCCACAAGCATCGGATGGTGATGCAACAATCAAAATTTTAGCATCAGCAACATTAGTTCATTTCCATGGTTTTGCTAGTGATTTGTCAGTTAATAGTATTGTTTATGAAATTGAGATATAAATTAAATTTTTCATGGGTTGTTTTGTTTTCCACTGAGTTAAGTTATGGGGGAATGATGGGGGAACTTTAACTACAAAATAGCCTGAACCTGATACAATTTCAAATTTGGTTATACTTCAACCAGATTTGTTTTATTTTGAATCAGTGTTTATCTATTTCATTTAATACACTTTTATATGCCTCTTTATATACGAGACTTAATGATATGAACACTCTGTATTCGAGAATAGCCATCTACTGGACACCAATTATGTTGAGTTATATTTCCTCATTCCAATCGCAATTTTCCTCTTTAGTTAACAATGATATGGATTATAAGTAATCCAATGTGCTTTTTCATCCTTGCTTCTCTTGGCAGAAGAATGTGAAGTGAATATAGATTTGAATGTATCTGATTTATATATTTTAGCTTCCTCAATTCTACGTTTTGCCCCATTTACAGCACTTCCCACTTCAAGTTTTTTGACGTGATTGGATTTTGTGCCAATCTTGCCATTCTGCTTCTTAGTTGTAGAGATACCAGATGTAGAAGGCTTGTCTTCATCGACCTGAAAAATTATAATGGAAATCTACTGGTATTGAGCACAGATACAATTGTTATGATAGCTTGAAGTTATACGAAATCACTGTTAAACGTAAAAAAAATTTTGAAGCAGGAACTTACCATGTTTCCCCGAAAATAAGACTGTGTCTTATTTCAATTTTCTTCCAAAAAATAACAATAAGGCTTGGCTTACTTTCTGGGGATGTCTTATATTTTCATTTATTAAAAAGAAAATTACAAAGTAGAGAATTACGAGATTTTCAAATCTACAAAATATGAAAAGCAATATCTATTTACAGTACTTATAAATATCACATTATTTTATTCAAAATAGTTGTACAACGTAGATTATCAATCATTTAAAACATGTAGGAGAAATTTCTTGCTATTGACTAGATCGAGAAAAAATTCTGCATTATTGACTAGGTCTTATTTTAGGGGAGGGCTTACCGGTATATAAAAATCATTATTGAAATTCAGGCTAGGTATTATTTTCAGGGAAACACAGTATATAGAGTATATAAATGAAAATTAGTGGAACAATAAAAGAAGCATTAGGCTTTTCAGGGAACAAAGGGCAAAATGTTGCGACGAAAAGCGCCTGAAATCTTATTTTGCCAATGAAACTAGAGATAAATTTTGCAAGCCTGAAGCTAGATTTCAACCAATCATATTAATAAATCATTAACTCATTTGAATTTGGTGAAATAGCTTAACAATAGTTTGACTGCAATTTGAAAAAAAAAAACTTTTCTTGATTTTTGACTTGAGATAGAGCTCTACAGCATAAAGTAAATGTAAAATTTTAGCCATACCTACAATTTTTACGATTTTTAAAGTGAGAATATAAAATTCAAAATTGATACTATTGGAAAAAAATCATTTAAAAATGACAAACCCTGATATAAATTCTGCCAATTCTGAAAGCGAAACTTGACTTACCTTTTCAGAATGACCATTAGACAAATGTCCATTTGTTTCTCCGTTTTTGGCTTTGTCCCTTTTCTTCTTTCTATCAGATTTCGAAGCACTTTTCCTAGCTTCTAATTTTTGTCTCAATAAATCTTCCTCATCCTTTCAAAATGAAACGAAAAAGGTTAGTTTTCAAAAAAAAGATCCAGTAATTATAGGTTCAATCCCTGTTACCAGCACCGAATCAAATAGTAAAGTAATATAGAACTGTTTTTGTGAAAATTGTATTTTCTTACTATCAGGCTGGTAAGTTAACTATGAGTGGGGGTTATGCAATACTAACTCCTTATCCTTCCTCAATGCATTTGCGCTGGTGGATCTGTATGTGTACAATGCAAGGCGAAACGTTACAGAAATACATTTCTGTTAGTATGCAGCAGGACTCTTGAACTTCATAGTGTATTTGCGATAGTTTTAACTTGTACCTTGCTTCCATTAAGAATAATAACATCGTCGTAAGCTGAATATTTCTTTGAACAAGTTAAACAAATTTCATCTCGAACTTCTTTTAATGCTCTATTGCTGAATACACATCCACATGTTCGTAGGTAACAGAATCTGGAAAAAGTAGAAAAAGTGTAATAATAGTGTTTTACGGGTTCAGAAATAGAAACATACTTTTTAAATTAAATAGGTGTTTTGAAATATCAACCTCAAAATTGCTTAATATTCTCATTACTTAAAAAAGTTCCCCGCAGAAAAAAAAACTAAAATATATTTTTCATCTTTAAATCAGGCAAAAATCGTGATTTCATCCACCAAAAAACTATTTCATCCAAAGAAGTATTTCCGACTATCCAAATTTTCAATAAATATCCTTTTTTAAATATCTAGTTTGCATTACTGTAAAATACATTTTTCAAGCATATTCTTTTAGAACTGAAATTAAATTAAGATAGATTTAGGAGAGTTTTTTATAATTGATTCAACTTTTGATCTCAACAAGGCATTTATAAAAGAATTAAAAGACACTTGGGATGGTGATTTTATTCTTATCCTGCAGGAAAGGGGAGATGCATAAGGACAACTCAACTAAACATGATTAACCATGACCGATTACCAGCCTGTGTCAGATATATGAGAATAATAGTTTATTTGTTCCAAATACATGAATTTGGTGGTAGAGAAAACGTAATAAGTAATTTTTCATTAACACTTACTTGTATCTGCCATTCATTTCAATTCCAGCAACTGAACAAATATATTTAGCATTTTGGTCATCAATGTAAGCATCTCCTTTCTCTGCATGATCAGTTTTATTTTTCCATGATGGATTTGCATGAAGGTTGAGAGTATGGATGTCCTTCAAGCCTGATATATAAGATTATGTTTGAATTTCTATTTTTTTACAAGAAAACAGGAACAGGAAAAATATTGAAAAAAGGCAAATGGTGATTGTGATCAACTCAACTATATGAGAAAAAGCCAATTTATATAATAATATGATATAATTTTAATTCCAGTGACATTTTCCCTTTCTTTACTAATTTCTGATATTGGTGGAAATCCAATAAATTATTGCTCTGAATATAGTCAGAAATGGTATTTTTAAACATAGAATATGGAATTTTAAATCGGGTTATGCTAGCGGAGGAATTATTGTATATTCAAATAAATTAAAATTATTGATGCATTGAACAAAGACGGCCTTGATTAAATAATTTAATATTGAGAATACATGAAAATTAAATTTTCAAATGAGGAATACCAAATGTATGCTGAAGTGGGTGATGATCAACACAGAAATTCGGAAAATTCATAAAAATTGAAAATGCTGATAAATATTGTATTGATAAATTTTCAACTTATTACAGTGTCAGAATCAGAAGCCACTATACCTTGAATGTGTACAATATTCCAAGAAACAACTACAAAGCAGTAGAAGTCAAAGAATTTAATTAATAATGGGAACTAATTTTTGGCTCTTCTGTTATTACAGTAGTAGGGTTACGGTTTCGGTAAATAAAGAGATAAATTAAGGATAGTTCGGGTTATTAAGTCAGTATTACTGAATTAGCAAGAGAATTGATTTCTCTTTAGGAAATGTTTTTGAAATCGACTTGAAAATGTTTTGAATGAAGCAAACCTTTTATATGATTCATTTTTTCAACTTTTTCAGATCCTTTATCGAGTAAATATTCTATCACAGCATCCTTGTTATAGAGCCTGTAATTTGATAAGGATAGTTTGAAGATAACTATTACTGAGGTAATTATAAAAAACAAATATCAATCTTTCTGAGTAATGGACCAAAGATACTACAGATATCTATAAATTATTTCTTCATACCATTCTGAATTGGCCACTTTATATAAAACATAGAGTAGACTAAAGTAGATCGAACAAAAGTTATCAATGAGTCTATGATTCAAAATACAGTACAGCACACTGCTATGAAAGATAACAGGATACCAATTCTAGGCTTTTTAAACATAAAAACACCACTACCACAACCCAACACTGTAAACAATAGAATAACACGCCAACAGTAAAGTATGTAGTACGACTGAACTAGGGTAATCAAGAGTACATTGTTTATCTAATAATTACACCGTAAAGAAATACTAACACCACACACGATTTCCAAATTTCAAGAATGTCCCGTCATTGGTTCAATAAAACAAACACTCCATGTGTCTCACAAACGAGGGTCGTATGACATAACTTCTAAAACCATGATTAAAAACCTGTCTGGGTATGGTATTGCGTAAAAGTGACTCAATCATTTGAGCCTGTATCACGGCAGATGCGTCATATCGCGTCACTTTTCCTTGATAATAATTTAAATTAATCACATCGGCAAAATAGGATTTTCTGAAACGAGACAATGTCTCTCGATATGAATAGTGTGCCAAAAATAGGTAAAAACAATTGACCGTGGATAACAATTTTAGAAACATTATAAATAGTGAGGCATTACTGGTACTGCCTGTAATAAAAATGAAGCGAATATATTAAAATCTGAGCAATTTTTTAATTTTGATTTGATCTCCAGTTTATAGGTTTACTGGTTTTGTACATTCAGAAATAAAAATTTTATTAAAATTTTAATAAGTCTGTACCGGTAATTTTTATAAGTCTGTATCAATATCGCTGTAATATACAGTACATTTCTTGTTTATTCTATTTATTTTGCTTGTTTAATCAGATATTAAAATATCGAGCAGCCTAATTCAGCACCGCGATTCAAGAAGTCTCTACAGCCATGAATCACAGAATTCAGAAAAACTGGAAAGTAAATCTGAAAATCAGTGATTTCAGAATTTATTAAACCATAGACTGAAATAATAATAATAGAGAACATACCTTCCAAGCTCACAAGCAACTATTGGTTCTCTCAATATCTCGTTAGACAAGGCACAGTGTTTCCATTTTGCAACAAGATCTGCATTCTTGTCTTTTTGTTCAGCTTTCTTTTTTGTTCTGACGAGTTCATGTCTTTTTGGTATGGTGCCACCGTCACATCCCATTATGCCGCAAATAGGATTGGTTTGCCAAAAAGTCCGAGACAAACTGATTAGACTATGAGGTATTGAATTATAAACCGCTAGCCTACCTCTACCTTATCCACAAAACTGCAAAAAGCACACACAGCCTTACCAAAATTCGATATTTACAGATTTACGTTACCTGGTATCAAAAGGCCAGCATCAGCTTTTGTTTGTTATTATACAGTATTTCGACTACCTGATCTTTATCACCGCCTAGTGGGATCATATCACCACTTGATGGCCAGTCCGGGTCAAAACGTAACAATAATAAATATATACTACCACGGTTAAAGTGATTGCCCACGGACGCTCAGATGTGGCTAAAATTATAGGATTAGCATAGGATTTACATATTTATCCTGTATGAGAGGAAAGCCGATAAGAAGGCTCAATTATATGACAAACCACGACCTCTCGTCTGGTTACCAGTCCATGTCGGTTGTGGTATTAGTCAGTTATTTGTTTTTGGAAGCATGGTTTAATGGTGTTCTATATTTTGAGTGATGCGCGTAACCTTGCTTTCAGTAACACTTTTTGCTCTGACTGCCTATGGAAGGAATGCACAAACTTCATGAGCGGCGAGCACCCTAATAATATTATAAGCTTTCAAAAGTAGCAGACATAACATAAACTCTTCGCTCTATTTATCTCGGAAACTGAATGCTAAGGCCTGTACTATTCCCAAGATTACCAACTGAATAAAAAAATATGTCCATGTGCTGATATAAATTCTTTGGGTAAAGTTGTAAATGGATGATGTTTTCGCTTTTTTTGATATAATTCGTACACCTTACCACAATTTTAACATTATATGAATTTCGAATACAATATATTGGAATGGTCATGATCACAAATGAACTGATTGACTTGACATAATTTGCAATACGTTAATCATTGTTATTAGATTTCCTCTTTCCAGAGGTAAATATATCTTACGCTATTATATATAGAACCAGTCGAACTTTACACCTCTCATTGCGAACCTGAAAGAATCCATAACATGCACTGCAATTAATACTTCAGCTTTCTCTTCTTATGAAATTAGTTTGAAACGAGCACGCCAAAACCGACTGGGAAAAATAGCACGTGGTGGCCCAGTATTTTAAATTACCAAAAGTATGTTGAAGCCAATGCACCCATTGAATATATTTATAACGGTCGGTTGTAGAATAGCAAATATGCAATTTATATACATATATATAATTAGAATATAGAAAATACGCTGGTCTGCTGTGCTCTCAAAGGCATTTTAGATATATATTAGACTTAGACAGGAGAAGCAATACGACTATGTCTACTTTCATTAAACACTAGACCAGTGGTTCCCAAAGTTTTTTTTGAAAAATTCTATGACCGTCCCCTCGCACTTTTTTTAATGATCTGCGGCCTTGTGCACTAAAATCAAATAATAAAAGATCACAACAACAAAAATAAATGCGCCCTACGTATTTCCACTCTGAAAGAGGCTTTACGGGAAATGTAACTCTTACGTAGAAACCTTAAACTTGCGGCTTTGGTAGGAATATACCGCTGGACCAAGCAGATTTTGAACCTAAAATACTTAACCCACAACAGTCGTGTATAGAGGCAGGATTTGTGGTAACTACATATGCGTGTTATTTGGGTTTTAAAAAAACTCGAAGTCCTCTTAAAATCCACTGCACATTTTAATCTGTCTTCTGTTCATTATAATCGGTTCATGTATCCCTCGATTCCTCACTTTTACGCTTTAAATTGAGCAAATTGGCATTCGAGATGTCTATCTTCATTATCTTCACGGTTTAGCAACGGATAAAATTACTTATCTAGAATTGAAAAAAGTCGGTGATTGGACGACCGTTTTGATTTATAAGTTTACCGCAGACAATACTTTCCACTAAAGTTACACTTTGATTACTCATTATATATATTTGTAGATGTGCTCAACAACTGATTTATTTCAACCCATTTTTCTTAGATGTGTGATAATTATGATAGAAATACATACATTCAGTTATTATCGATTGTTTGAGCAAAACTTCATTTCATCTCGAAAATTTTCTGAGAGAAGGTAAAAATCTACTACGAAGGGTTAGTTAATTCATACTTTAGAAAGGATACCTAAGTCCATAATATGCACTATTTCTCACGGCGATGAACGAGATCCGTCAAAGATTTTAGGCTAGAGCAAAATGTTAACACGAAAACATGTTTCTGCCTAGACCCGAACCACTTTGGGGGGGTCGTTTGCAAACGCGATGACCAATTCACTATGCGGAAAGACACCGGGGTCGGTTTTAAGTCGATTCGACGAACCATGGGTGTATGCGTTTCCCCATGTAGAAGTCCTCACGTTCGCCTAACACCCGAAAGATTATTGTTAAGTCTCCCAAGAGTATTGTTCATTATAATATGACCCAATCTTCCTTTTTAATTTTGAGAGGTAGCGAGGGTGTTTTTTTTTTGCCCTGGCTTTAGAGAATATTCAAAATTTTTAAACGAACGATTTCATGTCATTTAAAGTAAGACACAAAATGGTAAGGGCGTATTTTTAACCCTATTTTGCTCAATTCAAGAGCTATTCACTGATAATTGGCCGTTTTGGGGCTTACTATCAATTCATCCTCCAAATCAATCACGCGATTTGGCAAAATGCGCGATTGTATAGCCTGGAGAACTCGGAGGTGAGGTAAGTCTATAAAAGGGATTTTAACGTAACGATAGATATCAGTGGCTGCTTTTATCTTGCCTTGATCGTAGCAAAATCGTGCAAAATAACATCCGTAACACATCATATATACCAGAAAAATTGGGTTATCAAATTTTGGGATGGCCACGCTTTTACCGATGTAAATAAAGTCGATTTTTACAAAAACGTCAATTCTTATCGATACTTGGAAGTATAAGATTGGGATTTCAAATTTGGGGATAAAAAATGGGAAAAGTCCACACGTTTATTTCTGGTAGAAACTAAGCATAAACAACAGACAGGCTATAAAATGGATGATCTATACAAAGTTTCCAGCGACGCTTAAAATGAGAAAATCAGTAATTATCCAGTTAGAAATGCCTATTGCACCGAACATTACAGTTTTTGGACCCCTGAGATATGCGCACCAAAATGGCGCACAACTTGAACTCAGGTTGTGTACCAGGTTAGGGTTCAGGGTATGCGACATCTTGGTGCGCATACTTCAGGAGTACCTAATTTTTATTCATTCCGAACCAACTGGATAATTATTAATTTTTTATTTGAAACATGGCAGGATTGTTTCTATCAAATCTTACATTTTGTGTATTAGTGGCGGAGGCTTTGTACAAAAGATCCAATGAGAGTTCCCATGGGATTTAAAATGCTCAAAACCCTTTTAGTAATTTTCAGTGAAACATACTTATTATATAACATCGGTATCATTCAGTACAACCTCATGGTCACGTGTGTCCCAATCTGGAGATTCAAGAGCCGACGACGCTAGCACTTGCTTAAACTCAGTTCTCCTTCAAATTCCAACTAATTTAGCCCAGCCATACGGCTACGAGCGAGCAACCAACAAATTTCCTGTACCAAACAGTGGGCACCAGCTTTGCAACATTTGAAACCTATTAGGAGTCTAAACCTTCTATATCTCCATCTGTATTGACTACATCACTACACTATAGCCACAATAACAAAATTTGGCGGGTCGACAACACGAAATTCATAGCGCACGATTAAAATTTCAAAATTCGGCTCCGGCCCACTGGCATACAGAAATCAATGTACTTGATAGCGTGACATACACGTGTTTGACATCACAATGAGCGATAGCGATAAATATCGTCACGCTAATAACCGAATTGCGTAAGTCATTTTTGACGAATTTGAGTTTTTATTAAACGGACAATAAAACGCTTTACTGGGAGAAAAAAACGCGTTGCCTAAGTCATGGATGTGACATACGCAATTTTGCAACGTTTCTAAAGCGTTAATATTCAGCAGGTTACTAGAATGAGTGGTTTATTAACCAAAACCAATCATTATCTGACGTGTGAGTAAAATGTATATTCCAGGTAGCATGGCTAAATATAAGAACGTTGATTTTAATATGGAATGGCTAAATGCAACAGTGGAGTGTTTGACACTAATTTGCAATCGTGATACCGGTACATAAGTTAAAAAAAAAATTTCTAAACTTTCCGAAATTTATCGCCATTCCGTGTCAAGGAATGTGATAATCTGCAAAGTTTATCGGGAAGTGGCGGGACCTAATAGTAATTTGAAAAAGGCAAATCGTGGTTTGGAATGGGAATTTGACTATCTAAAACGCCATTCAAATTAGAAAAAGCATATTGACGCACTAGATCAGTGGTTCCCAACCATCGGTGCCGGTCCACGAAGTTGTTTTGCCGTTCAGCGAGAAATTTCGTTTTGTTGATTTCCTGCCGTCCCGGTAGCTTTATCGAATAAGAAAAGACGGATTTACGTTGGTTTATTACGCATTTCTCTTCCGCCGTCATATTACTGTTCGGCGATGACGGTATTAATCGCCCGACAACGTCTTGGCGCCGTGGGATCACACTTTTCGCTTTTTCGTTTCCGATTCATCGCGGAATCGCTCCGTCAAATCTCGCAAGATTCATGAACCTGGAAATCAGCATGCGTGCTTTTTCCGTTCCCCATGCTTTTCCTCAATAATATTACCATCCAAATATAAGGTTATGAATATTTTCTTGTTTAAACCAGAAAACAGTCAAGAACTGTATAATATTAAAGAGTATGCCTTGGAATCCAGCAAGATATGCCCTTGTTGCGCCCAGCAGGTGGTCATGCGACGTGCAACAAAAACATTGAGATATTTTATAGGTGATGCACAGCAGGATTTTGGCCCGCTGGTGCCAAGTTAGCAACTACTTTATCATTGTAATATGTATTCATTTTGTCTAGGGCAGGGGTGGCCAACCTTTCACATACCATGCGCCACCTTTTAAACATAATGTTTCAGATGCGCCGTAAATCTCTTGTATTCCCACCCCTAATGTCCGCTTCTTGTTGAAATTATATAAATTTATAATTCACACACATATATACAAACGTATATGTAGTTTTTACAATTTACAACTTCACATGAATAGAAATTAAGCAAGGAAGTATAATAAATAAAACTGATCAATTTTATTTAAGTACCGCCTTTATGAGACTTTTGCTGCTGTTTTACTTTCGCCAGTTTTTTTTATTCTTGGAGTTAAGTTTGTTACTGAGAGGAGCAGTGCATTCTTCAAATTTAAATCTGTAAGTCTTGACCTCGCTTTGCTTTTAATTAGTTTCATGACAGAAAATGTTTGTTCACATCTATATGTCGTTCCGAAACGACATATAAAACCCTGGGCAAATTTTCTCAGTTCTGGAAAATTTTCACGGGGTAACGATTGCCAGAACTTGATCATGTCAGATGCACTTGGGACTGAAGAAAGCTCATCAAATTTAATTTTCAATGATGGATGAGTTTTTAAGTCAATTAGTCCCAATTGTATGTTGCTTGGCATCGATTAAGAAGTAAAGTTAGGCGTAATATTGTGACAACAGGCCTTTAGTATCAATATCTACTCTACTCTACCCTCGATTCTAATTGGCCTTTGCTAATCAGCTGTTTGGCCTAGCGTCGCGTGATTTTACTCCAGGCTTCTTCGAGATTAGTACTTGCGTCACAGCAAGCGATTTTACGGTTCGCTTTTGTTGACAACGGTCATTTGGAGTTTGGATGAAAAAGGTGGTATTTAGGGGTCATTTTCAGCATGTTGTGGGTTGATTTATAATAAATTTTTTAGGCTTGGGCAATTCAACTGGTTGTTCAATGGTTATTGGAAGATATTTGGGAAGTCTGGGCAATGGGAAATCCATGTTTCAAGCTGATAAATGACGATTTTCTATTTTTCCAGAAGTTCTGAACTTTTTACTACAGTAGGGAAAAAATAGTAAATTTTACTAATTTTTGCTAAAAGTCTAGAATGAATGTCATAAAGTCCGTACAAAAGCTAACGTCGATAATCGCCTGTTGTTTCTAATTCCAACAAGCCGTAAGTGGGCGAGGTGGAGTAAGGAGAATAGATTTTAGGTACAATCAAAAGTCACCATGTAAATCGCAAAAAACGGCTTGGCGTGGTGAAGCCAAGTGCAATTAACAATTTTGGCATGAAAAGAGTTAAAGATGCAATGCGCCACCTCTAATCATGCAATGCGCCACGTTTGGCGCATGCGCCATAGGTTGGCCACCCCTGGTCTAGAATGAATGTCATAAAGTCCGTCCAAAAGCTAACGTCGATAATCGCCTGTTGTTTCTAATTCCAACAAGCCGTAAGTGGGCGAGGTGGAGTAAGGAGAATAGATTTTAGGTACAATCAAAAGTCACCATGTAAATCGCAAAAAACGGCTTGGCGTGGTGAAGCCAAGTGCAATTAACAATTTTGGCATGAAAAGAGTTAAAGATGCAATGCGCCACCTCTAATCATGCAATGCGAGGTAAGTGGGCGAGGTGGAGTAAGGAGAATAGATTTTAGGTACAATCAAAAGTCACCATGTAAATCGCAAAAAACGGCTTGGCGTGGTGAAGCCAAGTGCAATTAACAATTTTGGCATGAAAAGAGTTAAAGATGCAATGCGCCACCTCTAATCATGCAATGCGCCACGTTTGGCGCATGCGCCATAGGTTGGCCACCCCTGGTCTAGAATGAATGTCATAAAGTCCGTCCAAAAGCTAACGTCGATAATCGCCTGTTGTTTCTAATTCCAACAAGCCGTAAGTGGGCGAGGTGGAGTAAGGAGAATAGATTTTAGGTACAATCAAAAGTCACCATGTACATCGCAAAAAACGGCTTGGCGTGGTGAAGCCAAGTGCAATTAACAATTTTGGCATGAAAAGAGTTAAAGATGCAATGCGCCACCTCTAATCATGCAATGCGCCACGTTTGGCGCATGCGCCATAGGTTGGCCACCCCTGGTCTAGGGCTTCGATCAACTGCAGAGGGATAATATGATGAACCCGATGAAACCACTGGTTAACAGTCCAGATTTATGAAAGAATCACTCTCACAATATTCGATCTCTCTCGATAACGAATACCCATCGCTAGGTAATCGAGCAATCAAACTGTTGTCCAAATATTCAACCAGTTACTTGTACGAACCACTGGAACCACTGCACTAGATGCATTAACTCAGAAGCGAAACGTGGAAGCAAGAGGAGGTTGTTCGAACTTTCTCACCGCAATACCCACCGGGTAAGACAAAATTTTATACCTTGATTTTTGGTGGAACCGATGATATTTCAACAACAAAAATGTTGAGATCGTACATTAAGTATCGTACTTTGTATGATTGTCACGATTCAGTAAAAAACACAACAAACACGGAAAAAGTGTATAAATGTTGGAAAGCACGAATACAGGGAGAAGCTATTTAAATTAAATGGGTGCTTTTTTGCCTTCCGATAATAAATAATAGGCTACAATTGTAACATTTCACAAAGTTTGCAAATATATCAGAATTCTGCTCAGCGTTAAAATAGTCTTGCTCAGTAAAAACAACATTTGCACAGTGTGAAAGTTTCTTAGAGGGAACACTGGATGCAACCAAGTGATTTTGAATTTTTTTCATGGTGAAGCATAACACCAGTGGAACATTTAAGAGGTCCGAGGAATCCAATAGTGCGATAGTTTAGTTGTTTGAAAGGTAGACTACATATAGCAAATCTAATACTGGAGACACAAAATGATTTTTATTCAAGTGTTGCAAGTTTAATAATAGTGGCAAGGCTAATAGGATTACAAGTTGGGTTGCGAGAGACTAACTTACTATACTTCCAATATGTTGTTGACTAGGTCGAGTATATCATGTATTTTTATGGTCTTTCCTGGTGGTTCAGTGGTGGCCTGTAACTTTGCTCAGAGATCGGTGCGCGCGATATCACCAATTAGGCTTTTTCAGCTCATCCTCCCATTGGACACCGAGTGTACAGTACATATGGATCGTTACGAGTATTAAATATGCATTATCCAATCCAGGAGATCCAGAGTCAAGACCTCAGTCGCGCTTATATGAAGATCCTCACCTTGAACCTGCGAATCCAAGCGGGGTAATCTTAGGTTAGAAATCAAACGTATTCCTAAGGCTTATCACATTGCGCCACTTAACGCAAACGTAGTCAGCTGCAGTGCACTGTCTGACATAGTAACTAAATACATTGAAATACGGTTATACCCTTACGCTGGATGACAAAATCTCAGTACAGGATTGTCCTTTGCGGTCGTACATACCTGCATCATGATCGCTCTTTACCAAGAGGTCTACTGTGGAGACAGACTCAGTGCTTCATACAGAACTAGGGTATCCGCAAACTATTCGTTTACTCAAAATGACATAAATAATAAAATTTAGGAAGCAGAAAATACATCCGAGTTATTAAATAGAGTAATTTCAGTTCACTTATTAATATTAATCGGTAAGTAACAATTTGTCTTTGTTATGTTCTTATTGTGTGGGCTACATAAACAACAGTCTACCTCTTCACAAGCTCCATAACACCAAATATTTGACAGGTCTCGAATAGTTGATCCATACATTATCAGTTGTTGTCTTGAGCAGTCAATTACCGTATTTACTTCACATAGAACCGTGATTAATGCTGCTGGCGATGTTATGTCTCGGCCGGTTGGTTTAAGCGGAGAGATTACTTTACAGTAGGCATCGAAACAACGTCACATTGTGGATTCGAATTGCTGGATTCTTTGTACTAAGCTCCCGTCACTAATGCAAGAAAATGTGAGATCTGAGAAAAACACCCTCGACAATATTATTGTGAACTAGGTATTAAACGATCAGAAAATGTATGAAGCAAATACCAACCGTCATCTGCATTGTGAAAGTTTGAGATCACGCGCTAGAAGCGTGATCGGCTCGTAACGACAATCTGGAGTAATTAAAGTAATCAGGTAAAAATATTTGATTATGAACAATCAGTTAGCCTTTTTTCGTCAAATATTTGTGCGCGGGAAGCCACAAGCGATATCGCAGTCACAAATGTTCGTGGTATGATTTTGTGTAGGATGTATGGATAGGCTGACTGTTGGGGGTTATGACAGCGAGTTCGAAACAATATTCAGGTGAGCTGAATGTTCTTTATATCTATTGTTTTCATTGATATTATATTGCTTTCATTTTTCTATTGTATAAGGGGTAAATTAGAGGTTTTCGGGCCTATACGAATTGGAATAATTAACCTAATACAGAAATCTAGGATAATGAATGATTCTCTTTTGCATCGAACTCACTAACATCTGATTCCATTGTTTCCTCACAACTGGTCAAACTTAAAAGCTATATGGCAATACACGAACTTATCATAATAAGAAACTTAAACGTAATATACGTCACTATACGTAAGCTGCATTCCACATGGTACGCTTTACAATGCATAACTTTCAAAACGTTTGCAAATTTAGCGCAAAATCAATGGTTTAATAGAGATTCGCCGTAGTCTTTTTACTTCGATATATTATTGTGTATTGAGTGCTCCCATGATATTCGTACCAAGATGGCGCACAACCTGAACATAGTATGTGTACCAGGTTAGGGTTCAGGTTAGGCGTCATCTTGGTACGAATACTACCGGGGCGCCGTGTATAGATTGGAACTTTGTACAAAGACCCTACCAACGTTCAACATAAGATTATTAGTAATTATCCAGTTTAAAGATAGGAATGCAGATTGCGCTAGAAATTCTTCGAATCATTCCCAACCCCAAATAGATATTTACTAATATGTCATTTTAAAACGTGGCGGAGGCTTTGTGCAAAAGATCCGATAGATTCAGCCCCACTGTCAATTTATTATGCAAGAGAGTTCTGCGACGGTTTATTTATCAACATATTAACTTTTTTTCAGATGCAGAACTATTGAAGAGTAAAGATTCAAAGACACAAAGTAAAGAACGAGGAATAATACAAGTAAATATCCTTCAAACATTTCATTTGACTTTCGACGCCCATTGATTCCTGTATACATATGTTTTCGTTTAAAATGCTAAACAATTCGATTCGAGCGCACTGCGTCTCGGGTCTTGCGATCAGAGTTGGCATTGTTATGCCACTTATTTGATTGTGTGTTTTCTCTCGAAATCGTAAGATTTATAAGTTCACAAGTTTTAATAATTGTCTTTCGAATCCAAAGTCCAAAAAAGTAAGACCCATGTTCACGTTTAAAATGCTAAATAGTTCGATGCAAGCCAACATTGTTTATCCGCTTATTTGATCCTGTGCATTCTATCGAAATTTAAGATTTAGATTTTGCACAAGTTTCAATAATTGTGTTTTGAAGCAGAAGTCCAAAAAAGTACTATAAATATAGTACCTTGTATCAAATTGGGGTACTCTTTGCGACCCCTAAAATTCGTTGCTCGCCTCTCTGCTGGATTGCGATCTCCAGTTTGCGATCCCTACCGTGAACAATGTGATAATTCTACAAGTTACTGATCAGCGGTAATTAGTCATATACTCCATGACACAGTTATAAAACTTTTCAATTTGTGCAGTTTGAAAACTACACCAGATATGTTATAAAATATTAGGCTGAATTTATGAAATTAAATGATTACAATTACCTGTAACTGTAGAGTCGATGAAAAGCAATTTCTATGGTAATCTATAATATATATTTAAAACTTAATGGCAATTACTGAATAAAGTTTATTCGTCTAAATTTTTTTAGTTTTGTGTATTTTAGAAGAAAAATCGGAGGAAAGTTAGGATTTATGAAATCAAATGTCGAAATTTACCCGTTACGTATTTTATTAAAACTAACGTATATTTTTTGCTTTGCAGTGTCTCTGTCAAATAGCATTTGTATGAATTACCTACCGGAAAATGACATAGTTGGCGCAATGAAATTTAGTTTAATTCAAATTTAGAATTGGCTTACACAAAATCATGACATATATATTGAATTTCAGCTTTTTAAAACACTGCTTGAACGTCGACAGATCAATGTATCATTCTACCAAAAAAAAATTCGTCAAGTGCCAGCTTTCATCACTGAGTGAGATGGAGGCCTATCAAGTCTGACGAGCAAGTATGTAATCGAATCATTCGAAATTTTTCAATTCAGATGTCTATAAATAAATGATATATTGTATTTTTTCGGGAAATCTACAGACATATTATTATTTTCAATATATAGAGTATAATCTCAATGGCTTGGTATGTCTGTCGAATGAAATTTTCCAAAAATTACAATCTCAAAATTTCATAATAACATGATTCGCACAACTACCGTTTTTATTCTGGCTATTGAGTCGGCCCAGTGAATAAGGCTAGAGCCATGTTTCAGAAATGAAAAATAGGCTTTTTTTTTGGTTCCCGCCCAATAGACGACATACAAGAATGCATTACATTGATCTTCTTTTTGTCAGTTTGGGCACCAATGCGCGCTCATAATTGTATATGGCAAAATCTGTTAAAACCAAACCATGCTCATTTCGTGGAATCGCGGAAATAAATATTCTGTACCACGAATTAACTGTGCAATGACATAGTCAGTACAGCGCAGGGGCTAACTGCTGTGTTGTCCCATCTGCTGTCGTTTCGTTTAATCGTCCAAACCGAAAAGCCAATTACTATCTTGTAATGTCAGTTTATTTGAAGGTCATTAAGCCAGCATGAATAAAAGAAAAGGAAAATAATTTTTATAGTGATACTTTTAGTTCAGCAGTGTATATCTGCAGAGATACCGAAAGGATTTGAAGTATGCCTCGTTAATTAAATGCCTCGGTTAAAACACAGACCCAATTAAATAACCATGCGAATATTAAAACTTATTGTTCAACTTGTTTCTCATAGTAGCCTATATCTACTAATATGTCTAACTTTGTTGAAATCGTAGTCCTGGTCTTTTTTTAACCTTATGAGCGTTTTTGCCACAAATGGTAGTTCACACTAACTGTCATACTAAATATAAAGTAATCAGGCTAATTTCTTGAATGTAACTTCAGCTCATTGTGACCTGCACGCTCTGGTAGTAAACAGTTGATAACCATGCCATTGATGTTACCAACTGGTTCAAACTGGAATCGCCCCAAATTTTCAATAACGATATTATAAAAGTGAGTCATACTAACTGTATTAAGATAGCTATTAATCTTACACCATAAGAACTCGTGTCCCAACTAAAATTTCCAAAAACGAGACCGTATAAATTATATTCAACCAAGTGTAAACTCCTTTTTTGTTCTTATCCCGTTGGTAAAAGTACTTATCATACAAGGTATCATACCATCCATGTTAATTACTATTTAAATATAGAGACATAGAAATATGTGTCATATTTTCCCCATTGTTAGTGCGGGTCACGTTATGTTATGCCTAATCATGTGTATTAAGAAGAGCTCAATTAATATAAACTCTCCTATATAATCTCTACTAAATGGTGTTAGTTAGATCTTTTATACGGCACTTACCTTCAATATTATATATAGTAGTTTCAAAACCATATGATTATTGCCTTTTACTTCCCCAGTAAAACTGTGTAAATTTTCTTTGTGTCGTATTTTATGATTGTGATATTTATTTACTGATGGGAAAAAATAAACTTGACTTAATTTAATCGTGTATATTACCCCTTTTGGTATTAACTATGTTACTCGTGTTCATGTGTTTCGAACTGAAATCGCATTAAGTTTCCAATAGCGATATTATATAAGTGAGTAGAATCAATATACATCAATATAACCGGGAATCGTACAACCTTTAGTACTGTTTAACAATGCGATTTGTGTCACAAACTAAAATTTGCAAGGTTACTATATTTAGGAGATCCCGTCAATTGTAAATCTACTATAGTCAGCCCATATTCCCATTGCTAGTAGCCTTAGTAATCATACCGTCCCACTTTCATAAGTGTTCCAATCTGGGAATATATTCCTTATTTCCCTATCGTTTATTCCCTAGTTATGATCTGTCATGTTCTTATTTATATATATAGATATATGATGTATACAATGTCTGTGGCTGAAGTTATTTATAGACATATCTTTTCAGGAAGTTGCTGGGAAGGAAAGACTATAGAGAACTTGAAGGTAAAATATGACACACTAATAAATAATTTACTAGTTAAGATTTAGATATCGAGATACAACTGACAGATCATTCCGAATAAGTAATATTTATAATATTGAAAATCTGCAAATAATTTAAGAACGAACGTAAACGAATATCAGTACAAGTTGTCGTCTTTGTATCTTTAGAATAAGCATAGATTATCACAAAGGCGTGGACATTTTTTGACGGGCGTAAAGGTAATTAAGAATAGAAATATTTCTTAGATTTTATCTTTCCCGCCTCATTTTGATATTTACATTTCTCAAATGTGTAGCCGTATTTTCAACGTGCTTTTCAATGAGTATAAATATAATTTATATTATGTGTGGCAATATTATACACTGACAGATCATTCCAAAGTAATGTTTGTAATTTAGGGGGGAATCTGTGAATAATTTGTGAATGAACTGATTAATATTTTTATTTTCTGTATCCAAAGTATAAGCATAGCTTCTCTGTGCACTTGTCAAATTACATTTTCTGTAACTTATAAACTTAATAATGACATAGTTCAAACAACTATATTTAATCAAATCAGTATTATACAAAATGAACCTACATTTCATTATCTCGTATCAATTTCAGCTTTCTGAAACACTTCTTGAAAGCGGAAAAGACAGTTTATCATTACATCAAAAGACATGCGGAGTTATTCGTCCGATTATGCATCGTTGTGAGAGCTGGATGCATCGAGTCTAAAATGCAAGAATGTTATTAAAATCTTTTGAATTTTTCTATATTATTTTTTCAAGTTTTCTTTCCAAATTTTTCGTTTCGACCTGTTAGCGATAGCCGTTGGTAAATTCTTACTTGTAACTGGTTGTAATTTTTTTTTCACATTTATCGTTTCTACCTATTAGCGATAACCTTTGATAAATTCTTACCCGTAACTCTGTGTAAATTAATGTTAGTAAATTCTATATCAAGCCACCATCTCAAATTACTTCGTTTACTAATTGAATGGCAATTTCTGAATCTGAATTCGCTGTATGATATTCACTCACTAGAGTTCTCTTTACATTTTGATGAAATCGTGACCGATTGCATACCCGAACTATGGCGCTCTGGATTTCGTGTCCATGTATTCGAGCATCGCTCTCTTGTTCATTTTTGTTTGAAAACCATACATATATACTCAAATTACCTTGTTGTTTCACTATTATATATCATTTTACGGAAGAAGTGTGCATTACCCACTGACAATATAAAAACCGGTTTCGCCAACCTGAAGGTAAACAATCGAGTTGTATGTTCATCGCATCAAAATTTGTAGATATATATTGCTAGATTATAAACTTTATTTTTATCATGAGATAGACGGCCAGGGCATAAACAATGGTTGCGATTCGAAGTACTGCGATATCACAAAGGACTGCATTTTTGCGTGCGAAATATATATTGATTTTGTGATAACATTCAATGTAGAAACAAAAAAAAAAACAGGTTGAAGCAGTGATTGTTTTATTTCTCTTTGAAAATTGTTTCTTTGACAAACAAATATATATACTGCCGATTATATATTTATGTACATGTTTCATTTTATTCTAAAATCGAAAATAACTGAAACTCAAAACTGAACAAAAAACAAAATACAGAAATTTTTTCTTTAAACCTTCCCAAAAAGCATGACCAGTGATGTAAAACTAGTCATGTGGGTCGATACCTGCAATGATAGGGTGCCGCATTGATTTGTGATAGACACCGCATTAGTTTGCAAACACTCTCATTGGTTGTTCATCTCATTTACTCCTTGTAGATATATATCAGTAGATATTTAAAACTTATTTTTATCAAGAGATATACGCCCAGAACATATACTGTGGTTACGATTCGTAGTACTGCGATACCACAAGGGTTCGAATTCTTTCGTGCAAAATATATATTTATTTTGAGATTATATTCAATGTAAAAAATACCAGGTTGAACCAGTGATTGTTTTATTTCTTTCTAAAAATTTTTTTTTTAACAAACAAATATACTGCCGACTACATATATATCTATACCGATATGTGCTATTTTATTCTAAAATCGATTTACCTAAAAGAATTCTCAAAACTGATCAAAGAACAAAATATAGAATACTTTTTCTTTCAACCAAGTTCATTGATGTATACACTAGGGGTGGCCAACACGTCGATCCCAATCGAACTGTGGAATATGCCACGTCTCGAGAAGTCGATCACGTCTAATGTTGAGTAAATTTGACAACCTTTCCCAAAAAATCGCTTTGAACCAGTTGCGTGTTTTTAAAACAGGAAGAATACAGTACTGAACATGCGCAAAATACAATATACACATACAGTATTTGAGTCTGGGCAAGTCCGAGATAGAGCATATTATTACGTAACAAATGCAAGTTTTGCCGCTGCCAAGGTTTTAAAACTGAATGCCGAACAACGCGTGTCTTGACAGACGAACGATGACGATCTACAATAACTTCTACCGTATGTGAAAGTTTTTGTCTCACTTCAAGCGTAGTGTGATAAATTTTATTCGCATTGGTATTTCCCAATTTCAAGAGAGCAAAGTTTGCACTTGGAAGAAATTGTAAATTAAATACTGACGTTTGAGCAGCCATGTAACATTCATGATTATAGAATATTTATTGTTTGCTGTTTAGTTTAGATAATATATACATGAATACTTGGCACGTTTTCTTGAGGCAATTCCAACACTTACGACTAAAAACTAGGCAGGTCTTAGATCTGTATCGTAATATTTGAATTAATCTTAAAAATGCTGAGACATTTACCCCAGGGTAAAATTGAATAATTAAATTACCAACTTAAATGGAACATAAAAAAATTCAAATTTTTACTGCCAACTCGTATACATATGCAGCCAACCAAATATACAAATATATACTGCCAAGTCATATGTATATATAGCCAACTCAATATACAAATACAGCCATTAAGGTAATGTGCAAATACTGTCAGATCATTTCATAGGAATACGATTTATGTATATATATTCGGTTGCATCTACGAATTATATGCACATTACTGGTCGTTCATATATTTACCGCATTAAAAAGCGTAGAAAACTCCAAAGCGACCAGCGATCGATACAGTATCAGCACACAGGGGTAGGCTCCACTTACATGTTGATTGCCCACAGAAGGACATAAAACTACCAGTTTTCGTAGTACATGATAACTATACAATAGGTAATAATCTATAATATCATAATACCCCACAACAGCTGGTCGTTGATAACACGAAAAATGCGCTGGCTGAAAATCTCTCTTCAGTGATCTATTCTTTGGCAATAAACTGTCCACAAACTAATCCAATTAACGCTTGGTGAAAATATAATGCATAGAACTGCCGGTGCGCGTAGTTCTCGATAAATTTTCCATCAGCGCCAATCTATGCCATGATACCCCACAGAATCTAATCGTTGATAACATGAAAAATGTGCTGACTTAAAATCTCTCTTCAGTCCCACTGCGTTGCTGGGGTGCATTCGAACACACCTTTCTACACAATGGGGCTCTTATTAAATTCAACAAAATATATTATTGAAAATTAGCAACGAGACGCCATCACCATCTAACTCTGAGACTTCAAATTTGGAGATTTCTTAATTATAAAACTAATATTCAACTGAAATGTTAGATTTTTTTTCAAGGATATCCTTGAACAAATTGACAACATAAAACTACTTTGGATACATGCGTAAAGAGTCATTCTAGAAATATTCTTGAACATTTTTAATTCCTGTCATCAAATCTGTAGTAAATTTATCATTTTACTTTTAGTTTATGCCTAATTTCAATTGAAACTGAGATCGACGAACACGCGTGATGGAATGGCCCATACTCTTGCATCATATACGTATGAATTAAATACGACATTAGCATTTAGATGAAATATCTGGCCCTACATGGGTCCAAATACAATTTGGTACAATGAAAGATTTGCTAAGCCCTCACGTCCCATAAAGCTTACCAAATTTGGTTTTCAGTGTCTCTATAATTTTGTTTTTAAATATATTTTCACGGGTGTGTGACATTCGCAGAGAGTTTTTGCAAAGGCGTCTTAACACAAAAATTTGAGAACCATTGATTTACGGCATCGAAATTTCCATGTTATTATTTGTAACGAATGGTGTGTACAAAAACCTATTTCAGCATTACTACCCTGTTATTCTCATTTTAATGATATCAATTCATTTCGAAATTTACATAGTTGTAAATTCATGTTCTCTCTTTATAAAGTCGTGTAATAGGAATGGCCTGACTGAATAAACTTCTCTGGAGGTTACTAAATATAAATAAACTAGCAGCAGTAGCAGCAGAAGTCTCACAGATATAGCACGAGAAAAGTAAGCAAAGCTTATTGTCGGACTGGTATTTTTTCGAAATAAAACTCAATATGTATTAAAAATGTTTATTATTGTGCATGTTCTGCTTCTGGAGTAGTAACAAAGCTTTGTTTTTATGAAGAGGAATTGCAATTTTGGCCTGTTGTGTTTTCACTGTTTGGGGGATTCCATATCATTTCTCTGGGCCCCTCCTATATCCATTCAAAAGGGTCAATACTATGTTATGACAAATTTCGGTAGGTAGGCTACTTGAAAGAATTTAATCATTGAGTTTAGTCATTTCAGCACGCAAACCGAAAAAGGTTGCCCACTCCTGTTATAGATATATGATTATTGTTAATAGGAGGTATATGATAAAAATTCTGTATATGGAAAGCAGAAATGGAAAGTTAATACCACAAATACGCAGCAGCAATAGTAATGACCGAAACTATTAATGCGAAAGTAATGTACATTTCAGTGTACATTCCTTTCACATATGAATCATGTTTCAGGCGATGTGCAGTTATCGCTCCACCCTTGTTCTCATGCGGAAAAGGCACATCTGGTATTTCATACCCCAAGAATTGGCAGACTGGTCCCCAGCCTTCTTTAACATTGAAAATGAGCAATTGGTCCCTGGGTGCATTCTGGAACAAAATGAATTGGAGTTGTGAACAAACGTTTTTCATATGAGTGAGCATCACTCTGCTGTGGTGTTGGCGTATCAGTTAAGCACTTCGATTTTGTGCATATCTACCTTTCTATTAATGCAAAGACTGTAGATTCAGGTGAATACGATAAACTACATTAAAAATAGCGCGAATTGCTTATTTCTGCATGATTTCACTACGATGCAATCAATTGTTATTAGTCGAACCCCACGCAACAATGTCATGTGTGATAAAGGACTAAAAGAAAGAGTGAAGTGAACCATGCGTTGTTAGTGACGCAAATCGCCGAAGTTTACACTACTTTTGCGATTTCAGAGTTCCCCATTTAATTGAAAGGCTGCCGTCAACATTGGCAATCAATTTGAACTGAAGAACAATGAACAATGTGTTTTTATATCATCCCAAATACTAAAAAATAATAGGAACCGAACCTCGTGGGACCCCGTGAGTCACTGGTAAGTAAAGGGAATTATTGTTTCTATTTGAACATACTGTGATCTGCCGCCTAAATTACTAGTACTGAGTTTATATGCGAGTACTTGTAAACTTGTAAATCAGGATATGTCGAAATATATACTATGTCGAAAGCTTTCTTTAAATAAAATAAGCACTAACAAACTCTTTTTCTATCTATCCTATAGATAGTACAAATTAAGGCGCTCCTGAAGTATGTGTACCAAGATGGCACACAACACATACTATGTTCAGGTTGTGCGCCATCTTGGTGCACATACTTCTGGAGTACCCAAATTAAATCACATTTACCTCTATGACATCGTTATTGTGGTCTTCGTAATATTTTGCATACTGATCTTGATCCAAAATGGGAAATTTTTTACATATTTCAAATCCAGTGATCTCGGAAGGTGGTTTGCAGAATTTTGCAACTGAAAAAAAAAAACTTTCGGAGTCACTTCACTGAGTGTACCCAAGAAGTTCGTAAAGTAAAATGTCAACTGTCGACGCTCTGGTAACACATTTAATCAATATTGATTGATCCATGAATGATAAGTCTCTAAACATGAATCTGGAATGATTAATGATCTATCTACCTACAGTAACATTTTCCTCAAATTTTATTGTTGATTTTCAGCCCTCTTTCCAAAGACCACTACGAGCTATCCGTAGAATTAACTCGGCATTGACCACATCTGCAAAAATGTCCAGCACCCTTGGAGGTAAACACAGGCAGACTTCCATATATTTTGCGTAACTGAAAACTCACCAGATTTCCTTTCTAGGTCAAACCACCGTCTTGCTTTCATTGAAAAGACGGAAAGTGGGAATGAAAAAGCAGATTCATTGTACTTGGTATACTGGTTGATGAAAGACTTTGCACATTTGTATTTATCGTCGTGCATAGTGAGAATCAACTGAAAAATAAATAATCGATTCATCATATTATGCTTGAGAGCGACTATCATGGCCAATTATCCATTATCACAATATGATGTTTATACATTTATTCAACCATACCTACTCTCGAATACTGTGAAATGCAAATTGGAGGTATATGAAAATTGCATAGATAAATAAAACTTTCCACTTCTGACCTTAATATCAGGAAAAGCCTTGAGAAACTCTTTCCAATAAGCTATAGCAAAAGTGTCACTTGTTGCGTCATAACCTTCAAACATTTGGTGTAAATTTTCAAAGTTTCCTTTTCCTTCCAGAAATTCCATCCATTCTTCATATAACTCCTCGAAGTGTCTTCCATGTTCTGATACATTGTAACCCAGAATTCTCAATGCTTGGCACATACTTTTGGTTCCGGTTTTCAAGAAACCAACAATTAGTATCTTCATCTTGCAACGACCGAAGATGTTAGTTGTTATAAATAGGTAGAGATGACAACACCTAATCAAATATCAGTTGCTGTAAATGTAACATTTGATTGTGACCAGGTGAATGGAATGCTGATAAATAACAATATATGTTCACGCCGGTAATCGGATTCTACGCGGAATTACAGCAAAGAATTTCTAGTACTTATCGATATCAATGCGGTTGCCAGTCACTGCTAACATCAGAAAGATGCTTTTTGAATGAAAATTCCTTCGCATTTAATCCACTACCCAAATTGTACGCTCATTCACCCAAAGCCCGTGGTCTAGCTAGTAGAGTCATTGAGTAGGCCAACACCGAAGGTTATAAACATTTGATAAAATTTAAAACATGTAGAAATACTTGTGCCAGTTTTGCCAAATTGCACGAACAAATATATGCCAATATAAACAACATATTATGAAAATAAAATACGTTGAGACAATGAGCTCCAATTTGAAACTGTTTAGCGGACATGATCGAACTGTGTTTACCTCGCGATTTGTTTACATCCACCGCATTGACAGCGAACTAATCAATAACTTGATTGAAGTAATAATGCGGTTTGATCTAGCCTATAAAATTAAAATAACATTGAATAGCTACTGTCGACGTTTAGACTTCTCTGTAGTTGTATTGGAAAAGAATTTGGAGTTCATTATACAACGCGATCAGCTAACTTAAAAAATTTCATAACCGGTCTGATATATGCCATTCCTCGTGAAGTGGAGGCTCGACGAAGAAAAGGTAGATTCTTTTAAAAAAGATTGCTTCAAAACCAAAAAAACTCAAACGAAGTACTCTGATAACAAACGCGGAAGATACATCCGATTCACCAAAAGCACAAAAAAGATCAGCTGGAGATTAAACTGCCTCAGCAATAAGCAAAATAACCAAAGAGTTGCAAAGACTGACATCAAATACAAACGAACAAAATAGCCAGATAAAATCCCCAAAAAATAGACCCGAAAATAAAAAACATCCTCAAACTAGTAAAAGTATTCTAAGCTCCAGTCAAGAAATAAATAGGATGAGAATCATGGGAATTTCTGAAATTAAAAATCACCTTACAAAAAGTAACAAATCAGAAGAATCCAAAAGCAAAAACGAACAATGAAAAGGGTTGTAGATAAAAAATTCACAATATTTCAACTTTAAAGGCCAATGTAATAGAGAATAAAACTGATGATACGATAATTGACTCCACATCACCTTTGTAATTTGATTATAGTAGCAATACTGCAGATAATGTCAGTCTTATGGACAATGATAGAGATATTTTTCTCACATGAGACTCACAAATGGCACACGGGGAAAACAATAAAAAATTTGGAAAAGATCTTACTCTGGTGATACTTTTGAACAAATAATCCCAGAGATATAAATGGAACAGCGGAAGAATGAAAAAATGACATAACAAAAACTGACGAGGAAATTAAAGAAGACATAACAGAAATAATATATAAAGCACATGAATTTAGTGATATGATATATATTTATATGTAGCAACAATTCATGGAAAAGGGTCTGGAAAATATGAATTCGACCGAATGAATGAGCTACTCGGAAATGAAGTGATTAAACAAGGAGCAGTATATCAATTTCACCAAACAATCAGAAATTAGATTTAGAACTGGAGAAGAGTTATACAGTGCTTGGACATTGAAAACGTCCCCTGGTTTGGATGGCTTCAAGTGTGAACTGTATTTAAAAATTTGGAACTGTTTGCGCCCGATTCTGGGTTTTTGTCTAACAAAATTTTCGTGGAACAAGGACAACCGTAAGACAAGGTTGTCCACTCGCTCCTATATTATATCTAATGATGGTTGAATTGTTGGCGTATAATATTTGACGCAATAGTAGAATTATACGACACCATATTGACAGTAGAAAAATTTAGAATCATTAGATTGGAATTAATGAGGATTTTTTAAAAGACTACAGGTTTTTTTTACTCAAAACGTCTTTCTGGTATCTCTGATAAACATTCCTATTAAAATCTCATGACTTTAGTGTAGATAAAAACGTAGCGATAAATAGACGAAAAAGAAAAAAAATTTTAATTACAATTTTGAAATTATAATTATACATAATAATAAAACAAAAAATACAGAAAAAATTGATTCGAAAAAAGCCCTTGTTTTAAAACACGATGTTTTTTTAGAATTGATAAAAACAAAACCCTAAATTTACCCACTGCTAACTGCAAAGTTTGGTATCCACCGCTCTGAGTTCGGCCAGATAAAAATTATGTTCCGCTTACTACTGTAGCAGTAGCACGACAAACGAACAGCCTTGAGATCAATTTGTGGGTACCAAATTTTGCTAAAACCGTCAAGATGCTTTTTAGGGAATTTTTCATCACGGACGCACCTACTGAGATCTATGTAATGCTTGGAGAACTAAGGACAACGGATTGTAAATTCTCATTTAATTTTTCCTTTCATTTTTAAGGCGAGGCTCACGACCCTAGATGAAAACAAACTCACGTAAAGTAAACTCAATGTTCATTCATCTATAGTCTAAACTCTAAACAATACAGAACTATGCTCCTTCCACTATTTCCACTAGGCTTACACTATTTCATCTGTCGAAGTTGTGAAAATTTGGTGTGTCAAAATCGTGACACGCGTGACAAACTTCAACCAATCAATTGTTTTATTTTGTCCTCTGACATAAACAACTAAAAAAGTAAACTGACAAACAGAATGCAGAATTACCTGGGAATTGAGCATAACTTAGAATAAACTTAAAAACGTGTAAAACGCGCACATCGCAACTAAAAACAATTCAAACAGATTGGATATTGTTGCGGGTTGCAAAAAACAGTGTACGACTTATACCCTATGCCCTTGCCATTGAGATGACAACACAAAGCATCATAATACGTTTAGAATTATGTCACGCATTGTTTCGGTAGCAATTTTTTCCCATTTAAAATGTATACAATTGAGATGACAGCATAGGGACTATTGATCCTATCTGCGTGTTTGGCCCGCCTGTTATTAGGTTGACACACGCCTATTTGAGCAAATTCCGATTGATCCGAAAACAGATAACAAATTACACTTACAACCTACAGTATGAAACTAAATTTCTAACTAACAAAGAACGATAAACACGAGCAACACTAAGCGAGAGAAAATATATATATCATAAAGGCAATGAATTAGAGCTGTGGTTCTCAAACAGCGCGTCGCGACGCCCAAGTGCGTCGTTTCAATATTGATAGGGCGTCGCAAAACTTTTCTTCTTTTGCAGATTTGTACCTGCGGTGCGTAGAAAAAGTCAAAACTTTTCGTTATTCTCGTTTGAATCATACTTGAGAACTGGAAATGACCATATATTAATTATTGTAACGACCGATCTTATCTATATGTGACTTGCCAAACATCACAGAACATTCAATACTGTTTCAATTATGACATCACACAGGCTGGATCAGATCGAGTCATGCATGCCGTTCATTTCTAATTCTTTCATATACATGGGAACATCAAGCGTTCTTCAGCACTTCGTCTGCGCGTTAACCTAAGCATATATTTAATATTGACACCACAGCAGTTCACTTCAGGCATAATTTAAATAAAACTCATTTTAAAAGAGGTCTTTTATTGGAAGGTATCCAGACATTTTTCCCGGGGAGTCGCAGCTTGGCCATATTTTTTGGAGAGCGTCGCAATACCAAGAAGTTTGAAAACCACTGAATTAGAGCAACGGCCTTGTTTCAGGCGAATAACATGCACTATTAACAATATGGTGAAAATATTGAAACATACAGTAACTATCCTTATGTACTCGCTACAAGAGCATCAGTAATGAAAATCTTGACACGGACTAGTTTAACGAATTGTTTTGCTAAATTGTTGTTTTTCCAGTTGTTGAGAAAAACCGCGTTTACCCACATTTGTTTCGAGGATGGAAGGAGTCGATTGAAAGCGGCTAATACTTTTATTAGTTTATATTTTTTTTTTGAGTCCTGCTGGGCCCGATAGTATTGTGAAGCACACTCGAGGTTCGAAAAAGAAAGGCTATGGCAATTTTTAAATTTCGCAATCTTCACAAAAATCATATTTTAATCCAGGGGAGGTTGCTACGCTACCCGCGAGGGGAAATGTAAAGAAATATGTTTAGAAGGTAAAAAGCAGATGTTTGTTTGGGGTTCGTTGGAGGGCCCGGGTCGTTGCACCGTACGAATGGCGGCATTCATCCGCCGCGGCGCCCCCGACCTCTTCAGTTCATTAAATAGTTTAAATACCAGGTCATAAACTGATCACCTCTAGTAAGGATCGATTTTTATCACTTTTAAGGTCCGTGATCACTCAACCGTGACGAAATGTTTTGGTCATGAACTTCACTTTAATTACCTTGTATACCCCAAATATGACATCTCTATCTATTACCAAGTTCCGTCCGGATCGGCCTGCCAGTTCTCTGGGAAATGGTCTATCTCACAGAACTGTCGCTTGTTCCTAAGCTATTTCCATTACGACTATCGCGCAAGGAATTTTAACTCTAATTGTGATTTCGCACTAAAGTGCTCTCGATTGCCTAACCATCAAGCCTCATTTTAACTTTGAAGCGCATAACTTCGGATGAAAATCCCTAACCGCCATATCTTATAAAATAAAATACGACGTATTTTAAATTTTTTTAATATAAAACTCAGACACGTCGTTTTTATAGCAAGCATGAGGGATGAAAAGTACTAAATAAATATTCTACTGAGCAAAATGTGCACAGTTTCATCGTGCGAAAAAGTCATTCATTCAAAACAGGACAAAAATGGACAAGACAAGAGTGTGTAGTACCAGAGACACCTATTTCAAAGTCGTTTCGCTCGGTGATTGAATATTCCGTCTCAAACCAGCTTTTGCTTCAAGTTTCTAATCTACCTAGTTCGCCTATTTCACTGTTCTGTTGCAAACCTTATATTTCATTTCTTATATGGCTGTCTTGTTGCTTTTAACTGAAGAGTTAGGAATTTCGATTTCCTCGAGAATCAAATCGGGTCGCAGCATCTCAGCTGTTCTGGCGGTGTGCTCTCGACAAACTACGTCTACATAGGGTCTAAAAAACGTGGCTGAGGTTGGTGAGCCAAGATCTCCTTCTGCACCGAATATAGTGTCACTTCTTGATGATATTCATCGCCGGGCAACAGTGATTCAGCACATGGCGTGGAGTCTTGTCTGAGTAAATAAATTGTGAGTAAACCTACTACAAGTCCCCACGGTTTCGCACTGGCCTATGCCGAAAACCGATCGCAGCGCAGAGGATTTGATCGAGCTTTTGAAACCCACAAAATTTCAAACTGAGAGAAAGAACAGGAAGTGAAAAAAAAGTGGTTTGAGTAATCGAACTGGGAATGACCGGAAATTGTCTTTCTCTGATACAGCAGCTGCCTCACCCAACAGGTGTTGGACACATGGTGCATGCCAAAATCGATTCTAGTTGGATTAAAGAGAAAGGTATTGCTCAAACAGTTGTAATCAGCAAAGAGTCAGATTTTGAGAAATAAATACATCAAAACTTTTTGTAATCTCCTGACAAATCAATTTGAAAATTTCAGTACTAAAATATGGGAGAAGGCGCAAGAAGGCTTTCACATTTTTTGTAATTTTTTTCTGATCTGCGATGCCCGAAATTATACTAAAAAATTTTCTGTTTCAATTTGTACTTCGTATTCATATCTTGTTGTCATCTGAAAATGATCCGGAAGTAAACAGTTCAAACGGAACGGAGACAATTCTTCATCCCCCAGACATTACACGAAGAATTGATCATAATGATTATATCCCGCTAGAAATCTAGAATATATATTTGCAATAAAGAGCGTGAAACGAATTTACCATGAACATGTGTAACGTGTCGTCAGTCTATGTATGAATTTCCCCAGTTCGAAATATCTTTTAATATGGTCTGATGTCGATCTTCTTCTTAATATTCATTTATATTATATTGCAACAGTACGACTTAACCGGAATACCGTATAGGACAGGCCTGCCCAACCTTTTTCGTCTCGCGGGCCACTTTCACGTGAGGAAATCGGTCGCGGGCCGCAAACGTTTGTATTAAACATTAATACCAGATAAGTCCTGATTCTGGTGTAGGTAATTACATAATACTTAAAAGGCGAGTTTATTAACATGAAAACAATCAAATTAATAATTGCTTTCTGGTTACTGGGTAGGCTGGCAAATTATTCGAATATTAGAATAGCGGTTTACTATTCGAATATCTGGTAAACGGGGCGTGGACATAACACTCTCGGGCGACCGAATCAAAGAATCAATCATTACACAACACACTTGTGGTTTTTTGGCGACCACGCAAGAAACACACATCACGTCAAAGTTGAGTGTTATATTTGCGTTATAGTGTTTTTATTCATTTATTTTCAGTAGCTACGATACTGCTTTAATGTTTAAATATGCATAATGTGCGTCAATATCGCGGCAATATCAAGTTTCAGTGGACCGTTTCGTAAAATTTGAAACACCAATACAAGTATTCGATGAAGTAACATAACGGAGATTTCTGAACGAATAGTCGTTATATATTGATTTGTGACTAATTAGTAGCAATGCCATTACGTCAATTTCATCAGAATTATTGACGAATACGCAATGACGACATTTCCGACATCTTATTTAACGCGAACATAACATGAACAAAAGTACAAACATAAAAAGACAACGAGTCCGGGGACCAGTACTCAAGATATTGTTGACTTTTAAATTTACACTGGCGATAAAGACGATCAAAGCCGACACGAAAGAAAGCAATCAGAATGAAATTAATTTGCAAACTTAAGCTCCGAGTTCATTCCCATATTTGCGCTCAGCGTTTGTCTCCAATGATCGCACAATATCTTTATAGTTCGTCGAACAGAGTGCACAGTTTTGCGAGAAATAAAAAATATGACGTTGATGTCCACCAGGGTGCAAGACTTAACACATACGTAATAATAAAAACCAGCATTTGAACGTAGATAGATGGCAGGAATAATTACACTAAAATCACGAAAGATACTTATGTATAGTAAAATGTATGTAAAAATTTGAAAAGTCTGCTTACAAACTTTATAGGGCGGGCCGCAAAAAATACTTCGGCGGGCCGCGGGTTGTCGACTATTGGGCGAATTAGGGCTCAGACTCCACACACCAATGCATATGAATTAACTAGACAAGAAATATAAATAAAATATTAAACAATAAAAAATAGTACAATTCCAGTCCCGCCACAATACCCCTCTTTTCGGACACGTAGTGGACATAGCGATCGTTTCAATATTATGTTGTTGAACACGTCAGTGTACATAACGATCGTTTCAATATTATGTTGTTGTTGTTATTCTTCTTCTCCTTCGTCATGATGAAATCGCTTTTCTCTTCGAATACTGGACCAGTTGCTCTGAAATTTTCAGTGATTAAAGATTGATTTATTTTGCCAGAAAGCTATTACTTTTATTTTTTTCAAAAATTTCTGGGACTTCAAGAGATACTTTTTTTATGTGTCAGAATGAAAAATAGCGACATCATGTGACGTGTCCATATATTTGAGCACAGCGCTCTTGTTGTTCTTTGACACTTTTTGGACAACTAGTGGAAAATCTAAAAAGACGCTTTTCTTTTTGATTACTGGACCAATTGCTTTGAAAGTTTCAGTAGTTGAAGATGGAACTTTTTTCTAGAAGGCTCTTACTTTTATTTATTTCTAAATTTTGTATGAATTCTATTAAATTTGATATTTCGTCCAAAATTTATCTTTATTTTTTATCCACGGGAACACGGATTTTAGTCCGCGTGAAGACCGGCTGTACGTTTTGATTCTGCAAAATCCCTGCTACTGAAAATCTAGAATTTTCTTGATGGTATCGGTAGCGTCAATGATACCGGTAAAGACTGATTCGCTCTCGATTACGTGTCCATATATTTGAGCGTTGCTCTCTTGTTATTGGAGGAAATTCATAAAAAATTTACTCTAAAAAAAAATAACATCCCTCAAGAAAAGCATTAAACACAGTAGGGACACAAAACTCGTAGAAAAGACAATGTGTGTCAAACAGTAGGTATTAGCAAAATATGAACACAGTGGAACGAAATATTCAACAGTAGAAAGCATTCCAGAAGGTATGGCAAATATACACCATGCTATTTACAAAATACACAATAGCAATACAAAAAATTCTAACTAGTCCTACCTAAATATATACATTATGGCAAAATTCCCATTGTATTCAAAACAAAATGTTACAGAGCATAAATCAAGTATGAAAATCATCCAAGTAGGCAGGTCCTTGTCCTACCAGAACGAGTAACAACCTGATGTTTATCAGACAAATCAGGAATAAAGTTAACTTCTGGTTCAAGTCCAACAGGAATAACAACATCCTGTACATCATCGTCAGAAACAGTCAAATCAGCAGTTATTCCTACCGCTTCCTTGAGCGACATGAGAGGCACCAGAGAGCATGAGCCGTCCACCACTACGGGAAGCAATAATAATAAACCACGCCCACCATATTTACTCTCAAACACGCACGCGGCCTCTGCCACATTATCAAAGTCAGGGTCCATGCATAAATTCGTCATCTTTTCGGTAGCAGCAGAGGACCCCCGTGGTACTGATTTCTGTCCAAAGGCATATCATAACTCCTGGGTGCAGGATGAAACTGGGGCGTATTCCCACCGTCACGAGTTTGGCCATTCCCCCCCCCCCCCCCCCAGGCAGAATTTGATCTATTCCCTGATGAAAAATTTCTTACTGAGCCATTGACCGTTTGCTGGGCCGAATACGCAGTAGAAGGCTGCGAATTCTGTGGAACATAATATCTATCACACTGGGAAGCTATATGACCCCTGCCATGATATCTCTGGCACAGGTTCTTCGGGCAATTCTTACGTATGTGACCCTTGGCACCACAGCCATAACAAGTAATACCTTCATTCCTACGCCGTAGCGTAACAACGCAATGTGGCGCCCCTGGATCTTTTCGCGAAATGCCGCTCAATTCCGCCGTAAAAGCTGAATAAGATTCCACACAACAGAAGAATTAAAGCATTAAACAAGAAATTTTATCGAAAGTTTCAAATTCAATGTCTAGTTTTCATTGAAGCAAATTCAGAATTTATATCGTCAACAGATAATGTCTCGACTAAATCACTTTCAATGGGCAGTATTGCTGGCACAGACAGCCTGCTTTCTCCCATTATCGATCTCAAGTAAAACTTTATCAACTTGGGGTTTGGCTTCTTTATTCGCAGCTTGTGAAAGCAACGGCAACAGTGAGGTAAAGCTTGAGACTCGTGAACAAATAAGGTGTTGATTCACATAAACGATGTTTGCGTACCCACTGCAGGACGTCCAGCGCTGTCACGTCATTTTTAAATGTAAAATCACTTGATTGTACTAGTACAGTGGTTCTCATCCGGGTGCTCCCTACAGAAGCACAAATCAGTTCGATGGGGGCCACGACACAAGATTAATAATTTGTTACATAGCGACTTCGTTTGCATACTTTCCACGGCAGTTTCATTGCCTGAATAGGAGTATTCGCGATCACAGGGTGTATTCACTTTACTGAGCGTGAATTATTTGATCATAATGGAATTTAAAATCTACCAATGAAAATAGTTCCCCGGTAAGCCGTCTGGTCTCACCTACAGAATGGCAGTTCCACTCGACCACTCGAGATAACCTTCGATAGCGTATTATCATGGTTAACTGAATATTCAGTTAACCATGGTAATATAGACGATTACAAAAATGGAACTACAGTTCTGTTTTGGCTGAACACATGAATAGCTGCGTTCCCGGGCCTTCAAGCACAGACGGATGTATTAACAACAACAACAGTCTCGTTGACTTACAAATTGAAGGATAAGCTTTCCTTGACAATGCACGAAAAGAAGTAGCATATTCTGTTGGCGTCTCAGTGGTCAACTTCTTCCTGTTATTAAACAGAGTAGCAAAGTATGTCTACTTACCCTCTGAATAATACCGCTTTTCAAGTGATTCACTGCAACACTCAAACTGTGCCTATCTGGAAGGGATAATTCATTTAACAAGGACAAAGCCTTCCTACGCATACACGCAGCAAAATGTACACCAACCATTTTATCAGTTCATCCATTACAAATAATCATCCAAAACATACCATCACCATTAAAAGTATCAGGCTGTATATCCACTCTCATATTATGCATACCAAAAGAAACCATCTTACAATCAGTAACGTTACCATTCACACTTGCATGCATAGACTGGTGTTGCATTGCAGGTGTAGACTGGTCAACCACACACTCATCAGCAAAATTCAATTTTGGTACCATCCGGTACCATCTATCAAACATTCAATATCAGGGCAGTCAGGTTCACCATTCCTATCAACACTCTTGGGCATCTCTGATGTTTTTAATATAGGTTTAGGTATAAATGATGACACCTCACCCTCAGCCATGACCTCGTCAATGCTCTCCAGACGGCATATCACCCGTTCGAGTACTTCCTTCGTGCTAAAATTTCTTTCTTCAAGTTGGTCTCTTTCTCCAACACTGGTCTTGACTACTTTCAGTTGAGACAAAGCATCTTGCAGTTGTCCAGCCAGTTCTTTATTTTCAGCTTCCAGTGATTTATTCTTATCTTCAATTTCTTTATTCGCCATTTGTATTTCTTTATTCGTGTTTTTAATTTCTTTGTTTTCGGTTTTCATCTCGACAATTTTATCCCATATTTTACCGCGTTCAAGGTCGCAATTCGGGCCTCGTGTAGTTTCTTACCTGAATAACTTCTAGTGGGCGTGGCGTAACAATTTTTAGATATATGATTCCCGACTCCCACCTGATAACGTCATCAAAAAATTACGTCACTGCGACATCACAATAACGAAATACAGCTTGTCAAAGTATAGCGGCGGTCCCCCGTAATGGCGCCCGCGAGTATTTTAACAAACTCAATACGTCAGAGAGAGAGATATATTTATTTCCACAAACAAGGAAAAAACAATATTAAATAATATCGATAATTTTTATAGAGTTAGACTATAATGAAAACAATGAAAAAACAGTATGCCGGACCGTTGAAGGTCATTTAGGCTCCTGGCCAATTTAGCACTGTTACCAAAAAGTCGGAATTGTTTGCTACAATATAAATATATATATAAAAGATTGAGAATGAGTCAGCAGATATTTTAGTTCCATGATTCAACACTAAAAGCACATTGTGATAGAGTTTAGAGGACATGTGTAAAGTAGGCTATATATAACACCAGTGCTACATTGTGATCTAGTTACTAGTACATTACAGATCGCCATAACACAGTCGGGCTCAGTATAAAATATAAACCAACAGAATAGCACAGACACAATAATCAAAAAAATTTGTTCCATGTTATATACTAATATTAAGGTAGGGCAATTATTAAACAGTATACACTAATCCTGGGGGAAATATAGGAAATACACACTTATATACAATCGGATATTGAATATATAATGCAAACTAAAAGAATAATAGATATTTTACAATCAATCATATTATTGACAGATTTAAAAAAAATGTTAACTAATCTGAATACATTGTTAGCAAAAGCTTTTTCATTTTCTTAGTAATAGGAGATAGAGACACATTTTTTATTTCAGATGGAACATCACCCCAAACCTGTACGCCAAAATTTTTTAAGATCGCTCCCCAACATCAGTGGAAACCTGCGGTGTAAAATAGGATCTAATTTTTTTGGATCTGGTACCATACTTATGTACATCTTTTAGAGGAGTAAAGTAGTCCTTGAATGCAGGGGGGACAGGGCCATTTTCATGCCGATGCATAAATTTTGCAATTTCTAAAGTATGCATCTCTGAAAGCTGTAAAATTTCATTTTGACAGAAAAGTCGGAGGTCGTCAGCGACCTCTCTCGTATCGGGATCTTTGCGCAGAGCTCAAATAAACAAGAAACACAAGCGACTCACCAATTGTCGCCAAGGAACGTTCACGATATCCCATTCTGACACACTTCGTGATTTCTTGGTTGGACATATTAATTTACATACACGCAATAGTTGTAGTCGAGCACCACACACATAAAAACTTGTTAATTATTTTCCAACAATAGCTCATGTATCGTGCTACAACCTATTAATAGGGCGTTATACGATACCACTCTGAGCAAGGCTTCAGACAAACAGAAAGAACATATTAATTCACGCAATGATTGAGGTTGGATACCGCAAACATAAAGATCTGTTATTTAATATCCGGCAACTGATTATGTATTGTACCACATTTTGTTAATAGGACGTGAAACGTCTCCCTCTATGCAAGGCTTCATACAAGCAGAAACCGACATATTAATTTGCTTCAACGCTATGGGTGTAGTTTCGTATCTCAATAACTTCTAGCCGGCTTAGCGTAACAATTTTTGCATATATCATTCCTGACTTCGCCATCCAGCCATGACCTCGTCAATGCTCTCCAGACGGCATATCACCCGTTCGAGTACTTCCTTCGTGCTAAAATTTCTTTCTTCAAGTTGGTCTCTTTCTCCAACACTGGTCTTGACTACTTTCAGTTGAGACAAAGCATCTTGCAGTTGTCCAGCCAGTTCTTTATTTTCAGCTTCCAGTGATTTATTCTTATCTTCAATTTCTTTATTCGCCATTTGTATTTCTTTATTCGTGTTTTTAATTTCTTTGTTTTCGGTTTTCATCTCGACAATTTTATCCCATATTTTACCGCGTTCAAGGTCGCAATTCGGGCCTCGTGTAGTTTCTTACCTGAATAACTTCTAGTGGGCGTGGCGTAACAATTTTTAGATATATGATTCCCGACTCCCACCTGATAACGTCATCAAAAAATTACGTCACTGCGACATCACAATAACGAAATACAGCTTGTCAAAGTATAGCGGCGGTCCCCCGTAATGGCGCCCGCGAGTATTTTAACAAACTCAATACGTCAGAGAGAGAGATATATTTATTTCCACAAACAAGGAAAAAACAATATTAAATAATATCGATAATTTTTATAGAGTTAGACTATAATGAAAACAATGAAAAAACAGTATGCCGGACCGTTGAAGGTCATTTAGGCTCCTGGCCAATTTAGCACTGTTACCAAAAAGTCGGAATTGTTTGCTACAATATAAATATATATATAAAAGATTGAGAATGAGTCAGCAGATATTTTAGTTCCATGATTCAACACTAAAAGCACATTGTGATAGAGTTTAGAGGACATGTGTAAAGTAGGCTATATATAACACCAGTGCTACATTGTGATCTAGTTACTAGTACATTACAGATCGCCATAACACAGTCGGGCTCAGTATAAAATATAAACCAACAGAATAGCACAGACACAATAATCAAAAAAATTTGTTCCATGTTATATACTAATATTAAGGTAGGGCAATTATTAAACAGTATACACTAATCCTGGGGGAAATATAGGAAATACACACTTATATACAATCGGATATTGAATATATAATGCAAACTAAAAGAATAATAGATATTTTACAATCAATCATATTATTGACAGATTTAAAAAAAATGTTAACTAATCTGAATACATTGTTAGCAAAAGCTTTTTCATTTTCTTAGTAATAGGAGATAGAGACACATTTTTTATTTCAGATGGAACATCACCCCAAACCTGTACGCCAAAATTTTTTAAGATCGCTCCCCAACATCAGTGGAAACCTGCGGTGTAAAATAGGATCTAATTTTTTTGGATCTGGTACCATACTTATGTACATCTTTTAGAGGAGTAAAGTAGTCCTTGAATGCAGGGGGGACAGGGCCATTTTCATGCCGATGCATAAATTTTGCAATTTCTAAAGTATGCATCTCTGAAAGCTGTAAAATTTCATTTTGACAGAAAAGTCGGAGGTCGTCAGCGACCTCTCTCGTATCGGGATCTTTGCGCAGAGCTCAAATAAACAAGAAACACAAGCGACTCACCAATTGTCGCCAAGGAACGTTCACGATATCCCATTCTGACACACTTCGTGATTTCTTGGTTGGACATATTAATTTACATACACGCAATAGTTGTAGTCGAGCACCACACACATAAAAACTTGTTAATTATTTTCCAACAATAGCTCATGTATCGTGCTACAACCTATTAATAGGGCGTTATACGATACCACTCTGAGCAAGGCTTCAGACAAACAGAAAGAACATATTAATTCACGCAATGATTGAGGTTGGATACCGCAAACATAAAGATCTGTTATTTAATATCCGGCAACTGATTATGTATTGTACCACATTTTGTTAATAGGACGTGAAACGTCTCCCTCTATGCAAGGCTTCATACAAGCAGAAACCGACATATTAATTTGCTTCAACGCTATGGGTGTAGTTTCGTATCTCAATAACTTCTAGCCGGCTTAGCGTAACAATTTTTGCATATATCATTCCTGACTTCGCCATCCAGCCATGACCTCGTCAATGCTCTCCAGACGGCATATCACCCGTTCGAGTACTTCCTTCGTGCTAAAATTTCTTTCTTCAAGTTGGTCTCTTTCTCCAACACTGGTCTTGACTACTTTCAGTTGAGACAAAGCATCTTGCAGTTGTCCAGCCAGTTCTTTATTTTCAGCTTCCAGTGATTTATTCTTATCTTCAATTTCTTTATTCGCCATTTGTATTTCTTTATTCGTGTTTTTAATTTCTTTGTTTTCGGTTTTCATCTCGACAATTTTATCCCATATTTTACCGCGTTCAAGGTCGCAATTCGGGCCTCGTGTAGTTTCTTACCTGAATAACTTCTAGTGGGCGTGGCGTAACAATTTTTAGATATATGATTCCCGACTCCCACCTGATAACGTCATCAAAAAATTACGTCACTGCGACATCACAATAACGAAATACAGCTTGTCAAAGTATAGCGGCGGTCCCCCGTAATGGCGCCCGCGAGTATTTTAACAAACTCAATACGTCAGAGAGAGAGATATATTTATTTCCACAAACAAGGAAAAAACAATATTAAATAATATCGATAATTTTTATAGAGTTAGACTATAATGAAAACAATGAAAAAACAGTATGCCGGACCGTTGAAGGTCATTTAGGCTCCTGGCCAATTTAGCACTGTTACCAAAAAGTCGGAATTGTTTGCTACAATATAAATATATATATAAAAGATTGAGAATGAGTCAGCAGATATTTTAGTTCCATGATTCAACACTAAAAGCACATTGTGATAGAGTTTAGAGGACATGTGTAAAGTAGGCTATATATAACACCAGTGCTACATTGTGATCTAGTTACTAGTACATTACAGATCGCCATAACACAGTCGGGCTCAGTATAAAATATAAACCAACAGAATAGCACAGACACAATAATCAAAAAAATTTGTTCCATGTTATATACTAATATTAAGGTAGGGCAATTATTAAACAGTATACACTAATCCTGGGGGAAATATAGGAAATACACACTTATATACAATCGGATATTGAATATATAATGCAAACTAAAAGAATAATAGATATTTTACAATCAATCATATTATTGACAGATTTAAAAAAAATGTTAACTAATCTGAATACATTGTTAGCAAAAGCTTTTTCATTTTCTTAGTAATAGGAGATAGAGACACATTTTTTATTTCAGATGGAACATCACCCCAAACCTGTACGCCAAAATTTTTTAAGATCGCTCCCCAACATCAGTGGAAACCTGCGGTGTAAAATAGGATCTAATTTTTTTGGATCTGGTACCATACTTATGTACATCTTTTAGAGGAGTAAAGTAGTCCTTGAATGCAGGGGGGACAGGGCCATTTTCATGCCGATGCATAAATTTTGCAATTTCTAAAGTATGCATCTCTGAAAGCTGTAAAATTTCATTTTGACAGAAAAGTCGGAGGTCGTCAGCGACCTCTCTCGTATCGGGATCTTTGCGCAGAGCTCAAATAAACAAGAAACACAAGCGACTCACCAATTGTCGCCAAGGAACGTTCACGATATCCCATTCTGACACACTTCGTGATTTCTTGGTTGGACATATTAATTTACATACACGCAATAGTTGTAGTCGAGCACCACACACATAAAAACTTGTTAATTATTTTCCAACAATAGCTCATGTATCGTGCTACAACCTATTAATAGGGCGTTATACGATACCACTCTGAGCAAGGCTTCAGACAAACAGAAAGAACATATTAATTCACGCAATGATTGAGGTTGGATACCGCAAACATAAAGATCTGTTATTTAATATCCGGCAACTGATTATGTATTGTACCACATTTTGTTAATAGGACGTGAAACGTCTCCCTCTATGCAAGGCTTCATACAAGCAGAAACCGACATATTAATTTGCTTCAACGCTATGGGTGTAGTTTCGTATCTCAATAACTTCTAGCCGGCTTAGCGTAACAATTTTTGCATATATCATTCCTGACTTCGCCATCCAGCCATGACCTCGTCAATGCTCTCCAGACGGCATATCACCCGTTCGAGTACTTCCTTCGTGCTAAAATTTCTTTCTTCAAGTTGGTCTCTTTCTCCAACACTGGTCTTGACTACTTTCAGTTGAGACAAAGCATCTTGCAGTTGTCCAGCCAGTTCTTTATTTTCAGCTTCCAGTGATTTATTCTTATCTTCAATTTCTTTATTCGCCATTTGTATTTCTTTATTCGTGTTTTTAATTTCTTTGTTTTCGGTTTTCATCTCGACAATTTTATCCCATATTTTACCGCGTTCAAGGTCGCAATTCGGGCCTCGTGTAGTTTCTTACCTGAATAACTTCTAGTGGGCGTGGCGTAACAATTTTTAGATATATGATTCCCGACTCCCACCTGATAACGTCATCAAAAAATTACGTCACTGCGACATCACAATAACGAAATACAGCTTGTCAAAGTATAGCGGCGGTCCCCCGTAATGGCGCCCGCGAGTATTTTAACAAACTCAATACGTCAGAGAGAGAGATATATTTATTTCCACAAACAAGGAAAAAACAATATTAAATAATATCGATAATTTTTATAGAGTTAGACTATAATGAAAACAATGAAAAAACAGTATGCCGGACCGTTGAAGGTCATTTAGGCTCCTGGCCAATTTAGCACTGTTACCAAAAAGTCGGAATTGTTTGCTACAATATAAATATATATATAAAAGATTGAGAATGAGTCAGCAGATATTTTAGTTCCATGATTCAACACTAAAAGCACATTGTGATAGAGTTTAGAGGACATGTGTAAAGTAGGCTATATATAACACCAGTGCTACATTGTGATCTAGTTACTAGTACATTACAGATCGCCATAACACAGTCGGGCTCAGTATAAAATATAAACCAACAGAATAGCACAGACACAATAATCAAAAAAATTTGTTCCATGTTATATACTAATATTAAGGTAGGGCAATTATTAAACAGTATACACTAATCCTGGGGGAAATATAGGAAATACACACTTATATACAATCGGATATTGAATATATAATGCAAACTAAAAGAATAATAGATATTTTACAATCAATCATATTATTGACAGATTTAAAAAAAATGTTAACTAATCTGAATACATTGTTAGCAAAAGCTTTTTCATTTTCTTAGTAATAGGAGATAGAGACACATTTTTTATTTCAGATGGAACATCACCCCAAACCTGTACGCCAAAATTTTTTAAGATCGCTCCCCAACATCAGTGGAAACCTGCGGTGTAAAATAGGATCTAATTTTTTTGGATCTGGTACCATACTTATGTACATCTTTTAGAGGAGTAAAGTAGTCCTTGAATGCAGGGGGGACAGGGCCATTTTCATGCCGATGCATAAATTTTGCAATTTCTAAAGTATGCATCTCTGAAAGCTGTAAAATTTCCTTTTGACAGAAAAGTCGGAGGTCGTCAGCGACCTCTCTCGTATCGGGATCTTTGCGCAGAGCTCAAATAAACAAGAAACACAAGCGACTCACCAATTGTCGCCAAGGAACGTTCACGATATCCCATTCTGACACACTTCGTGATTTCTTGGTTGGACATATTAATTTACATACACGCAATAGTTGTAGTCGAGCACCACACACATAAAAACTTGTTAATTATTTTCCAACAATAGCTCATGTATCGTGCTACAACCTATTAATAGGGCGTTATACGATACCACTCTGAGCAAGGCTTCAGACAAACAGAAAGAACATATTAATTCACGCAATGATTGAGGTTGGATACCGCAAACATAAAGATCTGTTATTTAATATCCGGCAACTGATTATGTATTGTACCACATTTTGTTAATAGGACGTGAAACGTCTCCCTCTATGCAAGGCTTCATACAAGCAGAAATCGACATATTAATTTGCTTCAACGCTATGGGTGTAGTTTCGTATCTCAATAACTTCTAGCCGGCTTAGCGTAACAATTTTTGCATATATCATTCCTGACTTCGCCATCCAAAAATTACGTCAATGACGTCACAATAACGAAATAGAGCTTGCCCAATAATAGTGACGATTACTCGTAATGGCACCCATGGATGTAGTTTCCTACCTCAATACCTTCTAGTTAACTTAGCGTAACCATTTTTTGTATATATCATTCCTGACCCTCACCTGACTGCGCCATCCATAAATTACGTCACTACAACGTCACAGTCATGAAATAGAGCTTGTCCAATAATAGCGACAATAATAACCCTGTAATGATTACGCCTGTGTGTACGCTATGGGTGTAGTATCGTACCTCAATAACTTCTAGTAGGCTTAGCATAACAATTTTTGCATATATCATTCCTGACCCTCATCTGACTTCGTCATCGAAAAATTACGTCACTGCAATGTCACAATCACGAAATAGGGTCTGCACAATAATAGCGACGATATAGGACTACGTAATGGCACCTATGTATGTAGTTTCGTACCTCAATTACTTCTAGTTTACTTACCGTAACAATTTTGCTTATATTATTCCTGACCCTCACTTGACTTCGTCTTCTAAAAATTACGTCACCTCAACGTCACAATCACGAAATAGAGCTTGCTCAATAATAGCGACGATTGTTCGTAATATCACCTATGAATGTAGTTTCGTACCTCAATCACTTCTACTTAACCTAGCGTAACAATTTTTGCATATAATAATCCTGATCCTCACCTAACTTCGCCATCCAAAAATTACGTCACAATAACGAAATAGAGCTTGCATAATAATAGCGACAATAATGAATTCGTAATAATTATGCCTGTATGTACGCTATGGGTGTAGTTTCGTACCTCAATCATTTCTATTAGGCTTAGCGTAATAATTTTTGCATATATCATTCCTGACCCTCATCTGACTTCGGCATCAAAAGATTACGTCACTGCAACGTCACAATCACGAAATAGGACTTGCACAATAAAAAACGACGATATTCGTAATGTCACCTATGAATGTAGTTTCGTACCTCAATTACTTCTACCTAACTTAGCGTAACAATTTTTGCATACCAGTATTTTATTTCTGACCCTCATCTGACTTCGTCATCAAAAGATTACGTCACAATCACGAAATAGGGCTTGCACAATAGTTGCGACGATATACGTAATGGTACCTTTGGATGTAGTTTCGTACCTCAATTACTTCTAGTTAACTTAGCGTAACAATTTTTGCATATATCCTTACTGACTATCACATGACTTCGTCATTCAAAAATTACGTCAATGCGACCTCACAATGACGAAATAGAGCTTGCCCAATAGTAGCGACAAAAATAAACTCGTAATAATGACGCCTGTGAGTATACGCTATGGGTGTAGTCCCGTACATCAATAACTTCTATTTGGCTTAGAGTAACAATTCTTGCAAATATCTTTCCTGACTATCACCTGGCTTCGTCATTCAAAAATTACGTTAATGCGACGTCACAAACACGGGATGGAGCTTGCCCAACAATAACAACGGTAACCCCTAATGTCACCTGCGAGTTTGTTAACAAACTGAATGAGGCCAGCAACCTCTCTATCACAATTGCCAGAAGACTTTATTTTATGTCCAGCGATGAATCATGTACTGTGCCACCATTTATGAATGAGATTTTTACCATCGCGTGTTATTTATGAGTCGCCGCTAAGTAAGCGGGCGCACAACGTTTTAGTCATATCATGATGCCTTTTTTCATCATCAATAATTTTCATCAGCAAAAACGAACAACTGCTTTCATACAGCTGAAGTTATTTTATGATATATATATTGCAGCATAAAATAAAAATAGAACATTTGATGCATGTTTGCTTAGTGAAATTTTCTAAAACTCTTTTACTTTAATGAGCTCTTTATATAGGACCAACACACTTTTTATGGTGTGGATTACTGTGATATTTCGTAGTAACGTTCTTATTTAGTCGACGTAATTGCAGGTTACACTAAACACACAATTAAGTTAATAAAGCAATACATTATAAAAATAAACTCCGATTAGTCGTCAATTGAATACTTTGAGCAACTGCAAAAAATCATGGTGCACCAAGATGGCGCACAACGTGAACATAGTATGTGTACTAGGTTTGTACCATCTTGGTGCACATACTTCTGGAGCGCCAAAATCATTACCCGGTAACATAACAGAAAAAAAACAATATCCGCCAAACATATCGTCACGCTAATAACCGAATGGCGTAAGTCATTTTGGGCGATTTTGAGTTTTTCTATAAAATAGGTATTTATGTAATGCTGCGCACCTGTCTGTTAACTCAGATTTTATTTTAAGAATTTTAAACTCATAAAAATGGAGATTTAGTATGACATGCACATTTGTGCAATTGTTTCGTCATAATGAATTATTATTGGTACCGCAGGACTATTGTGACGTCACAAAGGCAAAACAACCTCGGCTAAGGATTTTCGAGTTGTTGCATCTCGGATTCTAGCTTAGCGCGTATTAATTTGAATGTATGCCACAGTATAGGAAGACGTGCACTTGTGATATTCACTGTCCGAGTCCAATTCACATTGTTCGGCATTTATATTGGGTGCATTGCTGTTTTATTCTTTCTATTTAGTCTTATTTCGGTGGGTGTGCAGAACGTGTTATATTGATGAAATATTCATTTTTAAACGTTAAAAATAATGTAATTGAAACTGATTAGCTATTTTGGGGATTAGACATTGTAGATACTAAGAATTACATTCGTTTTTGGAATGTTCAGTTTTCAGGACTGGTGCATATAGTATAGTTGCAAAATTGCGTATGTCCCCAAGTCATAGACACATTTCTGCGTAAGTCACAGTGCGCCATTATGACGTCACTTAAATGCGTCATACAAATTAACTTAAATCCGGCTACGATAAAAAAATTGAACCATGATAAATTATTGACACTCAATGGCATAACAATATCATTAGGAAGTTTTTTACGTTTTTCTCAAAACTGCTAAAAATGACTTACGCAATTCGGTTATTAGCGTGACGATATGGGCGATTTTTTGCCTGACCAATTGCGGCGAAAATGTTATGGAAAATTCCACAATTTACCCCCCTCTTCTTTGATAATTCTAACGGATCCCTTGAACGTATTTCAATCTAATCTAATTACGGTTTTGGGGTGAGGTATGGGAATGCGGATTGCGCGGAAATTCAAATTATCAAATCAATTGTAACTCAAACCGCAACAGGATAATAACCAATTTGCTATTTCAGAACGTGGTATTTTTTTATCAAATTTTACATTATTGGCGAGGGCTTTGTACAAAAGATCTGTACTTCGCATGCTTTCCGTTACAGAAATTGAAAACGTATTTTCCTTTGTATAAGACAGTAAATTTGCAATATAACTATCATAATCTAGTATATCTCTAAATTCGACGAATTCTTTGGGTCGTAATGACAGAATCTCAATCACCCATAAACAACTCACGACTAAGCACATTTAATAATTAGGCAGTCGGTCACAATCATGAGTTTATTTACTGAATGCATCTCTCATCTATCTTTGGTTACGTATCGATAAATCTTTCAATTAGATTTAATCACGCTCTTCTGAAACAATGAGCTCAATAAGTAAATTATATGAGTATTTGTTAATAACATTCGTAATATTTGTGAAATGATCTATTCAATTTTTTCAGGTTTCCCCTACACAGAATCAGAAGCATCTTCTGACAAACTTCCGAAAAAAACTTTTATTACACTGTATGCAACGGCGTCCTTCGATAGAACGTGGATGTTCTATTATATTATAGCGATTCTCCAAATTGAAATATGCCCCAAACAAAACTAAATTTCAGAAGAAATAAAATGGCTATGCCATAGAGCAGTGTTTCCCAAACTCTTTTTTGCCAACGCCCCCTTGGACGACTTTATAACTAGCAAACGCCCCCCTAACAATAAAGTCAAAGCAACGTTGTTCTCAATCTATCATTAGTATAATTTAACGGTTGAGCCCAGTGAAATACCACCAGCTTGATAATATCTGGCTTCATTTCAGTCAAAAACAGTATTGAGTCTCGTCTGGCACTGTCGAATAGAGATGTACAGATACCACTTTTGTCGCCGATACCAGCTAAAAAGGCCGATACCGATACAATGATATTCGAAAACGACCGATATTCCGATTCCGATACATTCCGAGCATTATTAAAGTGCACATTAACAATAGAAATATCAGAAATATCACACATATATATTTATTAGGAAGTAGATGTTTGGAATCCGAATGCGTTAGTTGATTCAGATGCATTGAGGCTCTAGGCTTGCACGTAATTGACAAAAATCAATTCCGTAATTACGGCAAAATCAATTACGTAATGACCCCGTAATTGCGATATTTTTCCACGCATTTAAACCTATCATAACAACCAATTGAATCCACTTCTTTTCCGAATGGGACATTGAAGTTGGGTTTTCATATTCTTGGCAGTACTACACGCCGTCGTCAGATGTTAAAGACAAATATCAAGGAGTGAATTCAAATTAATTTTATTCTAATTTTTATTTTTTGTGTTAGCTTCGGTTTTCCTTTATCACCTTCGCAAATTAACCGTCCCATTTTTATGCGATCAATTTTATTTTATCATTACCGACACTGGTATACGGATATTTATGAAAACGATAGCTTTTTAAAACCACCTTAGTACTGAATAAAAATTACGGGTTTCTAATTTATTAACCAACGACGAGCGTATTCTCTCGTTTGATTATACTTGCGATTTCCTCGCGACGAAGACTTGTTTTTGCAGCGTCTTCTGCATTATCCGACATTACTGCCTTGTTAGCATTTCATAATAATAATTATTGATGTCGACTTATTGACGATATTCCGATTACCATGCTTCATTTTACATTTAATCATTTCGCGGACTGAATGTTTATAACATTATTTGCGATAAATTTAGATCAAATATTATTTATTTGCGTATAATTGAAATACCGAAGTTATATGATATGCCTTCTCCGAAAATACAAAGTTATATCGCAAAACAATGCATTTTGTGACATTTATTTTACACTCACGACATTTATTTGCTAACTCAAGTCGGCGATCCTATCGACCAAGATTGACACAAATTTGGTCGAGTACCGGTGGTATTCAAGTCGACGATAAATCAAAATAAGTTGCCGCATTTGGTAAGACAGTTAATCATATATGGCCGAAATATTGAGAGGAATTGTGAAAAACATCATTAGCAAGGCCAAGTCCGGACTGATATATAACGATAAAACCGTTAACAGAACATCAGGATTTTGTAATAGAAAATGGATCTCGCACAGAATAAACACACTGGCTCATATTTGATAGCAGTTAAATTTTTTAGCGGTCCGCGAGGAATCCGTCGTTTTGTTGTTTCTCTGCCGTCTCAATCGCTTTACCGATGCCGAGAAGACGAAGTTGCGTTGGTTCATTACGCAATCTCTCTTTTGTCGTCATATTGCTATTTGATAAGCGCGACATTAATTATCACGGCGAGGTATTGGCGCGAGTGATCAATCGCTCTTTTCGCTTATTTGGTTCCAATTCGTCGCGTAAGCTCTTCGTTAAATTTCACAAGATCGTCGTGTTGAAAGTTTATGGATATTTTCCTGTTTATACCCCAAGTCTGAAATAAAACAGCCAAAAACAGTATGATATTCCATGTTCATATATCAAGTGATGATATTAACAATAAAGAATGGTTAAGCATTGCTAATCCACACTTGGTGGGGAATTCCCACTATTTAAACGCGTGACTATAAAATAGAAACGGAACATATATACCATAAGTAACGGAAAACTGAAACAAGTAAATAATAAATAAAAGTAAATGGATACAAATGTTTGATAGATTGATCTCCTGCGTTCATTAGTCATTTCACCCGAAGAAGTTGAAACCGGGCGTGTTAGCGTCCATCGGTCGTAACACAATTCTTCCCCCTATCTACGGTTATTATGTACATTGGCCATGGCCATGCTAGATAAGATGCGAGAGAAGTTGAAACCAGGTGTGTTGGCGTCAATCGGTCTCAACGCAATTCTATCCCTTATCTACGGTTAAGTTGCGGGAGAAGTTAAAACCAGGTGTGTTGGCGTCAAACGGCCCTACTCAGTTCCTCCCCCTTAACTACGTTAATAATTTACATTGGCCATGCCAGATAAGTTGATAATAGGTTAGTAAATAGCTACGCGTCATGCCTTCCTTCACCTACGTAACAAGAGAGAGAAAAGGGAGAAAAACGGCTGCGAATACCGGAACTCTAACTTCTTCTATTTGTTGAGCTTTCATTTTTCGCAATCGACGAAATTGACTGCTTTGAAGAAAGCTCGTTTCAATGCAATAATTACGACTTTACGACATTTTTCCATAATTACCATGTAATATTAAAAATTTTGATGTAAAAATTTGACAGCAAAAATACTCAAATTGATTGAGCAAATTTGGCTGATAAATGGCTTGAAACAGGCCAGTATACGATTCTCGTTTCTACAATCGGGTTGGGGACGTGCATGGATCATAGTTCACGATCTATCCAAGAGAAATATAATTTCAAGATCAGTATTCTATCCTAATTTTTAAAACATTCTGGATCTTATTGAGAAGCTAAATATATTGGAAATATCGGTCTAAATTTAGCCAATACCGATACACTACAGATACCGAAAAATTGACCGATACCGATACATCTTTACTGTCGAGGGAATCTCTCTTAATATGTAAAAGTGCGATCACTGCACTGAATACACGCTCTACCAATAATGAGCTGGCAAGAGCAATATAAAAACATTTGACCCGATCTCACACGTGAGGATATTTCAATTTGATTCTGTTGCCAAACAGATGGAACACTGAAAGAATGAACATGGATTGGAAAGTCTACTCGCAGATTGTTTTTCAGGCTACGTCACAATCATCGAATGACGTGAAATATGTGAACAAGTTTTCAAAGACTGTCTCTGATGAATCTTCCGTATTAATCTCAAATGGTCCTATAAAAAAGGCCTCAGTTTCTTTATCCTTGCTCCCACCCTTTATAACCAATAAATTACAATACCTAATCTAATTTTATGATACTCAAACTGTTACCAGTAGTATCTAATCTGGACTACAAATTGGCAATATTTCGGCATGTCTTTGGCGAATGAAAACGTTTAGCCCACCTCTTCATGCACTCAACTTTGGGTCGGCAATTTGGCACTCGACTCCTAATCAGCTTGGCGAAATCCTTGTAATATATTCACAACACGACGCGGACGTTTACAGAACTGCAAAGAAATTATATGAAATATGTTTGTGTAAAATTATAATAGTATTCATTGCAACTGAATACAAATCTTATTGTTAGAAAGGTATAAAATGAATTTCCATGGGTCAAAGGTCTGGGAGAAATCTATTACACGTTACTGCTGTACTAATATTTATTCGTGTGATGTGACGTAAAAAGACTTGATATGACGTAACAAAACATAAATTAATAACTAAGTTTACCAGAGAAACTAGGAGGAGCGTAGGAGTCGCGGGAACAAAAGCATAAAGCAGTCTTGACTTTCCTCTTCAAGGAAAAATATGAAATCGCGCTGTGCATTGGGAATACGCTCGCCACTGCACCTCTGAGTACCATGTGTCGGTTCGCCGTTTCTAGTCCCATGCGGTGATGCGGGGTCAATTATGTGCGAGAGGACCCCTGGCCGCAGTAGGGTGGTTCACGCAAGCGCTGGTCGGCTACGGCTTACTCCACCCTCAAGCCCATTCATCTGAAAACAAATAACTGGCTTACTAATCCCATACCCTGAATAGACTAGTAATCGGACGAGAGGACGTGGTTCGCTATATGATTAAGCCGTCTCATCAATTTTCCTCTCTCCCGGGATAAATATGTCAATCCTATCCTACCATTCGATTGGAATAATGCGCACATTCAAGCAACGTCGAAAATTGTATACATCGAGACAGAAAGTTTGAATGATGATTGTTTTATTGATTTCACACTATTCAAGCTCATTAGACAGTGGCGATTGATAAATTGTGAACAACAAATCAACTAGGAAACTAATCTCAACTACGAACTACTTTGAACATGAGTTTTTTTAATAGAAAATAGCTGAAAATGCGGCATTGGCTATCACTGAAAAAATTGTCCAAACTGAAAGTGAGATCGAAAAAGGGCCAATCTAATAGAGCAGCACCATCCTCATTTTATTTTATAAAAGCTTATACTGAGAGTGATTTAATTTTCGTTGTAAAATTTATCGTCCACGGCAATAGCCAATATCACATCACCACACACAGTAGCATTTATGATTATGCAAGTAGAATTAAAAGAATACTTATTAGGTAAACATTGCGCTAAATTAAATTGAACATATCCCAAATTATCTATGGCAGACGTCATGGCGAGCAAATAAGAAATTTTAACGGTAAGATAAGTAAATATTGAAAGGTATGTAACTCCCTATTATAAGCTATTCCAAGTTGAATTTTTTTGATATCTGAGAACAAATACAATTATTTTGTCACTCCACTTAAAGGTATTTTCTTATTACATCAAATATCATGTGAAATTTCAGTATTTTAAACGTATATGTCAGAGCTTTATTCTTCAAACGTCCAGAAACTATGTTGAAGTAATTGTAATAACACAGAGACTAATACCTTGTGGACGAATATTAGCAGACCATTAGCATTTTGAAATAGGACTTAACATCAGTCCAAATTAACCAATAATGAAATATGCCAGTCCAAAACAGGGAATTTGCAAGACTCGGTCATGTAAATGGAAGCCCAAGACACAGTTTATATAATTAAAAAAAAAGATAATTGCTTGTTGAGGTGACAATCAAGAATAAATTAAAGGTAGCAAGAATCACAGGAAAAATGAAGAACTTTGGGATGTACGGGATAAGGGAGGTCGAATTTAGAATGGAGTTTAGGTTGATATTATAAAATAGGGATTTCGAGTATTTTAGGTATCATTGTATTTTACACAAGCAAATTTGTTCGAAATCGTACTTTTTTGCAAAAACTACACACTTTCAGAAAAATAAAAACTCTTTGTGTATCCTAAATTTCAAATTTTAATCTGATTATTTTCGGATGTATTTAAACCTAAAGCTACTTGTAAAAAACACAATTTGGATGTGAATTTCTTATACATAATCAGACTAACATGTACAACCCTATATAAAAATGGAAAGCAAAAGCGAAAACAACTACAAAAAAGATGCATTTAAAAGCATTGCTATTGGTCAATTATCAATATACAATAATATGTGGAACATAACAACTAAAAAAAGGAACATTTGTGTTCATCAAATTAATAATACGGTATCTAAAAAAATTATGAAAATATCACAGTACTCTACAAACAGTACATGGAATTGCAACTTGAATTACAAAAATAATTAGAATTTATTTATAAATCATGGATTTGAAATAGTAAGTGATTGATTGAAGTATATAATTATATATTTTGTGATTATTAGCAGAATAAAAATAATGTGCTTTGATTGGTTCGTGAAAATTTGAAAAAAAAGTACTTGGCAATAAAGATAAGCCACAAATAAGACAAAAAATCCAAATTGATGGTTATCTTTTAGTGTTGTGAGAATATCCGGCCACACTTAGATGTTACATCAATTTCAAAAAAGCATTTTAGCACCATATCATAAAAGCAGTTACAAGATTGATATACTGAAAGCATCAATGGATTAGAAAAAAAATGACAAAAAATATTATGAATTGAATACCAGAGTAACATTAAAGCATCTATAGAATTAAACACTTGCTATCATTGTTGCTCTTTAGTGCTTTGATAGTGTTTAACAACACCGACATAAATTCAAACATACAGAAAACCAACACCAATAAAGTTAAGACGAATCAAAAGAATTGAGGTTGTAATTCCAGCAGAATGGAAGTTAATCAAAAATAGTTTAATTAAAAAAAATCACTTTACAGAAATATGATATTACAGCATGTATTTTTTGTTTTAACAAATGTGAAACAAAACATCGGTGAATTCTATATGATAATCGATTTTTTCTGACTTTACTATAAAAAATGGATTTAAGCCTTGTATCGAACTTATCAACATTGTCCACTATTTCAAAAAGCGAAATAAACAAGTTTCATTGTAAGTGTAGTTTCCAATTATTTTCGATTCATCAGTTAATAAATACCACAGTAAGTACTACTCAGCTGAACAATACTGTTGTTGTTAAGAATAAAAATCTGAGTGGACGAAAAACTAGAAAAAAATAAATTCTAACAAAGGCTTTCGAGAGTTTGAGTCAAAAGTTTTAACCTGCCAGAAGAAAAATATTCTAATGTAAAGCGTTCTTAGTTGAAATTATGTCCATCCTTTACATCACCAAAAACAGAATTAATTCAAATTTACTTTGGGGCCAGTGGATATTTTGTAAATCAATAGTTGTGAGTGGAATTGACTTTTTCTATCAATCTAAAGAGACGTATGTTTCACTTTATTTTTCCATTGTAACATTATAAAAAATGTGGTTCCGTCATGATTAGAATCAATTTTTTTCACTCAAATCCACACATATGATAAATATTTTCAAAGATAGGCACTGGAGCTAAATACCGTTCAAGACAAAGCAGGAAAAACGGTCCCTCAAGAAGCAATAGATATCATTAAAAATTTTGCATTACATAAAAACATAATTTATTTTTGTAATGAAAAACGTAAACTTTGACATAAGGCGAGGAATCAAAAGCTTATATATCGACAAAACAAAAAGCTGGCAACCTATTCAAACTACTATTTAATTGCTGAAAAACAGATGCAAGACAGTAATGCACCTCACAACACAATGGTATGATTAATTACAGTGAGCATTTAAATGTACAAAATAAAGTAAAAAAAGTTTTTTAAAAGTTCCAAAACAACAATGGAGGACTCTGTGAGAAGACTTAGAAGTAATCTGCACCACCACCTTGTCCGTTAGCATTTTTCTGTAAAGAGAAATATTATTATTTCAAGTATTGAATTCATTTAGATCAGGGGTGTGCAACCAGCGGACAAGGAAAAATTGTGTGGTCCACAGAGATGTGCCAATTACGTTACAATGCCCTAACAGCTAGCTTGTGCGAATTCGCAAACAACACATATCATAAGATCAATAACCAAAATTTTTGTGTGGCAACTACTAGAAAGCCTATGTCAAACAAGATGGCGGCTCCCGATTTCATCTAGTAGTTATTTGTATCTGGCCCTCCTGTATTAATGAAGGTTGCACACCCCTGATATAGATGTTTGATGATCATTGCCCACCATTTATGTATTTTTGACTGCAGTTTCACGCTAGCAACTTTTGTTCAGTTTGCGAAATTTGTAACCACTTGGCCACAAAGACGACAAAGTCAGATAACATATTATATTGTTGTTGATCTTCAATCAGATTTTTTGTTCGAATTCGTTAGATTTACTCTACCCATATAATATTGGACGCTCCCATAGTATGTGAACCAAGATGGCGGACACCTGAACATAGTATGTGTACCAGGTTAGGGTTAGACCATAATTTTATTCCAATTTTCTATATTTTAGTTCTATTACGAGTTCTGTGACAAGCCAAGTGACTCCGGTAGTATTTGTACCTAGAATTATGGCCTAACCCTAACCTGCTACACATACAACATTTCGGTTTCCGCCATCTTGGTGCACATACTTCTGGAGTAGGCCTATCTAATATTGTTATGTCATCATAGATAACCAATAATATCATAAATATATAATATCAAATTGATTTGAGATTCATTTCACCATCCATGCATTGTGGATTATTTAAATAGAGCAAAAGTTAGAGGATTCCATTTTATTTCATTCGTTAGTTTGGCTATTACAAATAACACAATACAAACTATACGTCATAATGTCACTAGGTATAATTAATATTGCGTATGTATTCTATAAAATGGATCAAGGTGATTCTAGGGGATTATTGCCAACCATGACAATCAGCCTTTATTTTGTTTAATAACTGAAAAAATAGTAAATTATTAATGTGTTCAAAAAAACTAAGTTGTTATTATCTTTATCCTTAGGATCTGATAGGTGATCATGATTCGCAAAATTTATAATTTATACATTTTTACATTGGTAATGTCACGTTTCTATTTTCGGCCTATGGCCTTAAGTCAGAAAATACCAATGAAAAATATTTTGAACTTGAAATTATCGCTCAAACAAAGTTGACTACACAATATTATAGTGATGCAACACAAATATATTTTGCAGCTCAAAGATCGCTCATTTTATGACAATGCACGTCACAGACCTGCCTTCAACAAATACACAACACAGTCGTACATACCGGACTCACTTCGTCATAAGCATGACTGTAGGCGTTATTGGTATGAGACTGCCTCTGTTAAATAACAAATGTTTGCATTAGCTATAAAAAGGGCACACCCAAACTAAACTTTCAAAAAGGGAGATAGGAGCATTGCGACGTGCAATGGAATTCCAGGATATTAATAGCACATTACTGTATAATGGTTTAATCACCTATATTTAACCTCGATCAAGTTTGGCCAGGCCATAAATAGTCAATATTCTGATTTTCAAAATGAAATATTTTTCTGAGAATGGATTGTAATTTGAAAATAAAAGAATCATAAAAATATTATGAAAAGTCTAGCAAGCGAGATGGAATGTACCCACTAACCAATCAAAAATGTTGCAATAAACAAATTCAAAATTGAAAAAAAAAAGTTAGGAGTTGTTCAATTTAGCAACCAAACATTCAACAATGACATGCTAGTATCATAAAAATTCAATGGTCCAGAAACTTTCACAAATTTTTCACAATTATAAATTTATACATTGCTCTTATTATTAAGTGATTACTTGCGCTTTGGATGTGCAAGCCAATGAGTAATTTTACCATTTCATATATTCATAAGACAATCATATTTCAAAATATTTATATATCCATAATAAAGTACTAATGAAAAAGATAAAAATGAAATAGCATAAAAGAGTCACTAACAGTGTTTCATTTAAATACCATTAAAAAGTATCCAGCAGTTTTCAAGAACATTTTCTATCAAAATCATTTTTGATGAAAACCTCATTAGCAAAAGTCTTTTTCGAAAAAGATTTCAAATAAATAGCATCTGCGTCATAGTGTGTTTACATACATTTTCATAAAGTCAATTCCATTGTAAATAATAATAACCTCCTAGGGAGGCCAATTAAGGGATTTCCATTCCACAACTGGACAAGTAAAGATAAATGATAAAAAATGACTCAATACATGACCATGCTTGAAAAAAATATAAGCTAACTTGATGGTACTCAAAACGAAAAACAATGTATATTTGAAATAATAGAAAAAAAAGTAAGAGCGTGTTGAAGAGCACGAGTACCCTCTCTGATGTCATAATTCAGATAACGTTATCGACGCATTCAAATACACATTGATGCTGAGTATTAAGTATTTGAAAAAATACAAATAAAGTTGAGTGTGTTACGTAATTATTAAGATATATTTCTCCACAATATGCCAAGAAGTATTTGTTTGCGAAAGGTGTTTGACACGGAGGACGCTAATTAAATATCCAAAGTCATTGTAAATATTAACCAAGGAGTTAGAAATTGTTTTGACATACTGTATTATAGCAGTTCTATGCCGCTAATTTCATAAGTGCTAACAATTCTAGTTGCTTTAAATTTTGAAAAAAAAACTTAATAAAAGAAGAATAAAACTGACAGAAAAAAAGTCTTACCCCTCCATTTGTTTCTCCCATATCGAATGTATCTGAAACACTGTACATATTCGCTGGTACTTTAGCTCGAACCAATCCAGGCTGGAAGTCAACGAAAGGATTCTGAAAAAAAAAGATATCATAATATCTTCTGATAAACTTTAGGTGGATCAAATTTCCCAGCACAATTAGGCCAACACTCTTAAATTGAAAAATATTGGCATTTTTTCGTGTAGATCGGATTTGCGAATCGCCCTGAGGCAAAGTTGGAATTTCATAATTTTTGTTGGATTCTCAAAATTTTCTAAACAACTCAAAAATTGAAATGAAAATAAGTTGACTACGCATTTTTGACAGTCGAAAGTTTACATATCGTATTTGCTCGTTTTGTAGCCCGGGCTCATATTTTTTTACCCAAACTCACTAACCGGGCCCTTATTTAAACCCGCCCTTATTCAAACACGGGCGCTTGTTGTTTCACATATGGATAAGATCGATCGTTACAATAATTAATATATTGTCATTTTCAGTTCTCAAATACGATTTAAACGAGAATAACGAAAATTTTGACTTTTCCTACGCACCGCAGGTACAAATCCGCAAAAGAAAAAAAGTTTTGCGACGCCCCATCAATATTGAAACGACGCACTTGGGAGTCGCGACGCCCAGTTTGAGAACCACGGTGTTACGTAATCAATGGTATCTGTTATGTAATTGGACACCTGAGGCATGAGTGTTATCTACAAGCGCTCAAAATTCAACAGCGCTGTGACAAAAGCGCTTCTTATTTCCTATTGTTTTCTACCACTGAAAAATCAGCTTTTACATCGGGCGGGTATTCAAGCACCAGCCCTTAGTTATTTTTATGTTCTGTTCACTATTCAAACGGGCCCCTAATCAAGATCTGGCGGTAAAACGAGCATATACGATATGACTAATCCTGTTTATCAAAATTTGATTTCCTTGGATGTATGAAGCCCGGGGTTGAAATTTTCATCAACCTCAGGTTGGGCGCCAGAGGTAAAGTTTGCTATGTTTGTTTTGAGATTCTGAATGATTAATTGAGAAGATGGTTGAATATTTTAATATCCTAGAAGAGGTTCTCAAATAAAAACATTAATTAATTTCAGCAAAGCGAAACTGTCTGCACCACAGACTATATTCACTGTCAATACAAATACAAACTAGGATATTTGGTTAATACAGACAGATAAATTTGACATATCTCCCAATTCAAACAGTCATTGGTAATCCAAACACAAAATGGCTTAGAGAAAATGTTATTTTTCACAGTGAAATAGTATAACATGTTTGGCTGGTACCTCAGCTCATATTCCACATTATTCATTTACTGCAAATCTAACATTATGAAGCATTAAAGTACAAGCACTGAGTGAGTAGTTTAAAAAACTAACGTTGACAGCATTGCCTCATTGTTTTCAGACAGTGGACACAAAATCTATTTTCTTCCTGCAATAATTCTTAATGCAGTTGTTCCCAAACTAAAATCATTTTGTGTCCATCACGAAACATCAATCCATGGACTAAAAAATTATTCGTCATCTGCCCAAAACTGACCAATTTTTTCAATTAATGCTTGAAATAAGGTATGACTGGCTATAAGAAGTCAAATTTCATTCACGCTTTGTTCATGATTTGTATTACAAATAGTATGAAAGTAGATGCGTTGCTGGGTTTTTAAAAAGTTTGGGTGCCTCTGTATTAATGTATTATTACAAGACGTAAAAAAGCAAATTATGCCAATTCGTCTAGACTTTTGTCTTTGAAAGCAAAAACGCGACAATGACGATAAACAATATATTTTCAACTTGTCGGATATAACGAAAATCTCTAAACGTTTCAAAAACGAGAAAAATCAGGATTCGTAAGAGAAAAACTAAGTAGACCTAAGGACCGTTATTAGTAACCCTGGGTCAATTGTTTGCTGCATGACATATTATGCGAACAATTGAAACCGACTAAATAGATGGTAAAATGTTTTATGAGTGAGATACTTTTATAGCAACTTTATATGACAGTGACGTATTATTTGACGAACTATGATTCGCTTAACCATCCCTACATGACAAAGACGCATAGCCTGTGTGTCAGGAATGAATGACACACAACACAACAAACATAATATCTATGAGGCATCATAATTCAAACTGGGTGTGGTAATTCCCTTTACATTGTGCATACAAATTTGAATTTTCGTAAATTTTTTGTAAATACAGATACTGTGTCTACTCTGTAGTATAAAAGATGAAATCTGAAATTGTAAAACATTTGAAATCATGTAATAAAATACAAATCTTAATTAAATTTCTCAAATTACTGATTTCAGTACATATTGCTTAGGTAAATATCCGATATAAATCAATTGCGTGATCAAAGGTTGAATGACTATGACAAAACAAGAAGTAAATTATTAACTTGTTAAACATTGAGTTATTTATATTTCATATATATATATAGGAAAGAATACTTCGATTTCGTACACATTCCATTTGACCATGCATCCTGACATTTTGACAGTCCCTAGCTAAAATGAAATAACACTTGAGCCATAGTTGAAAAAATTATGAACAAATCAAATTAACAGATTTTCAAATTCGATTTGAAAGACCAATAACACTTCTGTAATTGAACATGATTTTTATATTTATCCCTGGGTAGAGAGTAGACATGTTGATTATAGATTTGCCAATAGTGATTTCAATTTACAAATATGGTAAATGAATAATAAATTGATGTAAATTCTGTTTTCATCATTTCTAGTGATCTGTTTAAGAATAAATTGGTTAGTTTTGCTACACTAAGTATTATCATAAAGAGCTGTAGGAATACAACAAAATCAGAATGATATCCGGAGAATTTGGGTTTCAATTTGTCTGTTGATGAATTTTATTAACTTTAAGATAGTTGCTTTAGCCTGGAGGTTGACCAACAAATACTATATGTGCTGATGACTATTGTAATTCAGTCAAGAGTATTTAATTTTCCTACTTCTTGCCTGCTGTCATTAAATTATAATCAGGATGATGAAATTTTATACTGAAATTGCGACATAAAAAGGAGGGTACCAGTTTAGGGTTAGACCATAATTTTATTCCGATTTTCCATATTTTAGTTCTACTACAAGTTCGGGGACTATCTTTGTTAACCAAGTGAATTAATACTCCCATAGATTTCAGTCCTGTTACACAACTTGATGTAAAGTAGGTGAACAAAATTAGTCACCTCCATATTGGTACACACACTTCTGGTGCGCCAAAAGGTGTATTGTATGAGAAAAATACAATAGTCAACATTGTTAGCATATAATGTAAAATTTTAAAGACTGTGTACTGCGAATAAAAAAAATAAAAAATTACCTTCAAATTCATGTCATCATGCATTTCTCCCTTCTTATTTTTAGATTTGGATTTCGTTGAGTTGCATATACAGACAGTCACTACTATAATCAAGATTAAGCCCAGTGCAGAAGTTGATACAGTGAATACAAACATCCAAGCTATGATGCAAATACAAGATAGTAAATGAAACTTGTAAAGGAAAATTTTCCTGACATTTGTGAACCGTTATCATGATAATATTCTATATACTTTTTATTTTTATCACAACTCCTCAAATTGTACGGGTTGTCTAAGTAATTTGACTTAAAATAATTTGAAATTTGAAAATATTATCAAATGTATCGGAAACAAAAAATTGTAAACTATACCCATGCCTGGTCTAAACTAGTAATACTATGTTAAAATTGCCTCAAAATATTTTGACCGAAAAAATATTGAAGATCTCACTCAATATACCAGTACATTTTTGTTATGTTCATGATAAGAAAAATAAAATAAACTTCCAATAGATATAAAAAATACCATTATATGTTAGTTTTTACTTATTTAAAATATTCAATTTTACTGGTATAGGTTTCGGTGCAATTTCGAAGATACTTATTATTTGTAAAAAAAACACAAAACCTCAGAGATAAAAAAAAATTCTGGAATAAATTCAAAATTACGCATGCATATATAATCTAGAGTAGGGCTACTCAACTGACGGGACGCGGTCCGAATCCGTACCTTTTAAGTATTCAATTCGGACCGCGTCTGATTTTATTTTCATTTTGGAGGATTGTCTCAATTTAACTTTGCATATGTAAAAGGATGTGGAATATTTTGCGGTTACTCAGTTTTCCACAATTTGCGTTTCCTTATCTTTTTAACCAAAATAGAGTCACTAAAATATAGTTAGGCGCAGTCTGAAACACATTTTCTGGCAAGACCAGACCCCAGGAATTTTCAATTTTTTTTATACAGACAGACCTTGAGCAAATATAGTTGAGTAGCCCTGATCTAGAGAATTCTCAATCTGAGAAAAAATCAAAAGGTAACATCTGAAAAATCGGTAAAATTAATATTTGATGTTCAGACCACCAAAACAGGCTTATTTGATTTCATTTCTGATAGAGATAACAAAATATCATCCAATAAAAAAAAACTTATCCAACTTATTGTGTACACAGAATATCACTCTTTGTGAATACACCATAATTTATTGAATTGGATTTTGTGAACCTAATCAATTAAGTGTATTCAAAAATATTAATTCATAATACTTCAAGAGTAATGAATTATTTAACATTGGCAAACCTGTGGGATCTCTAGTTTAATTCATCAATAATAGTCAAATGACAAAAGAACATTGTATTCATCCTAATCACTTTGTTTATTAAATTCATAAATCTTCACTTACGATCTGAACAATCACTGCCTGCAAATCCCCACATACACGAACAATAATGTTGAAGGACGTCAGCGCTGTTGTCTGTTCCATTTTTACATGTACCAAAAGGGTCGTTGCAATCACTAGAACTCATACAAGGTATTTCTGAATAATAATAAAAACAAATAAGGCAATTTCGTTAGGATAGATGAAGACAGATAATATGCCAATGATCAGTATTGTCCTATCACTAAGGTGAATTTATTAGGGTAAAAGATTCGGCGCTTCAAAAGTGTGTCTAACAATATGGATCTAATTAATTTTGTTCGCCTATTTTGCATCTAGTTGTGCAAATGGACTGAAACCTATGAGTAGGGAGTAGGGTATATTACCGTGGCTAACACAGAAATTCCACGACTTGTAATAGAACTAAAATAAGGAAAATCTGTATAAAATTATGGCCTAACCCTATCCTGGTACACACACTACGGGAGCCCCTAACCAAACATTCTGCTAATTAAAAAATACTAAAAGTAATATCCTTCTACTGACTTCTTCCACTTTCAAGCACAGGAATTTTATCAATTTTTCCATTAGTTGCAAATATAAAAGATTATTTTACAACACTAACAACAACTTGATTATACCACTGGTCAGTTCATTTCCAACAAAAAATAATGTAAACATTACATAAATCAACTTACTGAAGCATTCTTGAGCCGTCGGGGTCACTTTAGCAAAAGTATCATCCTTACATCTACAGTAATATCGACCATTGGTATCCTCACAGTTAGTGGTACTCAAATCACAATATCCTGCACTTTTACATGCCTGTCCTGGAACTGAGAAATATATATACCTATATAAAATCGGGTTTATTCAATTTTATGATATGCTATGATATTGAAAGTGATTATGTCCAAAGAATTTAGTTCGTCTCAATTTGAGCTTGTAAATTAATGCCAAAACGAAGTTTTTTAACAATAAAATTTACTCTCAGATTGTTGGACGACCACTGAGGTGCAAGAGCTATAAAACTCTATAGAAATATGATGGTGCATAATGCATCAGGAAAACAGGTTCGGAGATTTAGTAATATTAACGTTTTTTTTTATTTTTCAGGAAAATTGATATTTGAAGAAAACGATAAAAACAAATAAATGCCTTTATAACATACTAATCACAGTATTCAATGATCCTGTACAGTTTATAGCATAGTCTGTATTGTTGACGGTATTTCCAGCTGAACACTGTGAACAACATAAAACTAATTAGTATGACTACAAGCTGGAATATACTTTGTACTCATTCATTGGGTTTTTGTTAAGTGAGAGATAGACGAGGAGCCGGCCTTTTTCAGAAGGAAAACAAGAAAAATTTTAGTAGTATGGTATTTAATAACCCTAAAAAACAAGTAACTTTAATATAACTATTTGAAATTTGGGATTATGAATGTCCACGACCTTTAGAACTTAAAGTGTACCTTGATTAGAATAACGATAACAATACCATAGGAGCTTTAGGAGGTATAATTGCCTGGAAAAAGTTTAATGTCTTGCGCTACTTAATTTACAAATAATGCTTTGATCAGTGGTTAAATAGACCTTCTTAAAAACATATGAGTAATGCTTTGATCAGTGGTTAAATAGACCTTCTTAAAAACATATGAGTATCCCAACACCTAGTTAAATTTAAAGCAAAATTTTGCATACACATTCAACTTTAGAACAGAAACCTCAGCTAATATTAATAACTTTCTCAATTACCATTACATTAATGTGAACACCCTATAAATGTAATAAAATAACAGCTAAACTCACATTCGTTTGGCTCTCGAAGGATCTTTGAACAGTTTCATCAGTGACGCTTTCATCATCTTTATAAATTAAGTCATATGTTGCAATAATACTACCCTTCCGAACATTTGAAACAACAGATTTTACAAATGATTCCGATTCATTATATATGCCATTAAGCTATAGCAGAAAAAAAAAAACTTTATAAACTTTGAGAAAATAAAATTTCAATAATAAAAACTTTGGCATATGCAAGCCTTTTTTAATAAACTGTTAAGAAAGATTAGTGAACTTAATAGTGTCTAAATGAGTGTATTAATTGATAATTTTGACTTTTTTATCGCCATCGACAGGTAATTCAGAATTTGACTCAGACTGAGTGTCAACCCCGAAAAGTTTGCAAATACAACCCTGGCTCTGACTCAAATGAAAACATGCCGAACTCTGACAGTCCTGCTTGTTAAACCATTCTAAAAAATCTATAGGCCTATCAATAAACAAAAATGTTACAAAGTATTTCATCAAGTCAAATTGATATTGCAGTGTATGATATTGTATATTAACTCATTGATTAGATTGAAAGAAAAAATTAGAATGAATAATCAAACAAATACATACAATATCTTCAACATCCTTCTTTGTTTGTTCTTGGTCTGTTTCGTCAAAATCATTCTCAAACGTTATCTCCCCACCAAATGTTTTTCCTGTGCAGAAAATTACAGAGGAAACATGAATGAAGAAGCAGTTATAAAAGTTGTGATCAATTTACAGATTTTAAATCAGCATGGTTCGATTAGTTGACAAAACTCTCCTTATATAACAATATATGGAATTACAAGTGGGGCTATATACATTGTAAATAATTGTATAAATTCTAAAGCAGAGGTGTGCAACTTATAATACAAGAGGGCTAGATACAAATAACTGGGTGAAACCACAGGTCGCACCCTTATTTAATAACATAGGCTTAGTAGTATTGATGGGAAAAAATTTTGGGCATTCTAATGTCATAAACATATATAATTATTGGGCTCAGGTGTAACCTTCGCAACGCAAAAGGATTGGAATTGTTTACGCATGTCAAATTAAACTAAATTAAAAACTCGTTTTGCGGGCCACAGACAATTCAAAATTGGCACTTCTCCGCGGATTGCACTTTTTTCCTTGTGGGCCGCATTTGGGCTGCAGGTTACACACCCCTGTTTTAAAACATCACTTTCAAATGTAGAAGATGGATATGTTTTGAGATGGGTTATTTTCAACAGCAGGATTGGAATATATTCAACATTTATATTAAATGAATTTGAATTTGAAAATGCATAGGAATATACATTGATTTGATTGTTTCTCTGTCCTTACAGTTTTTAGAAGTTTATATCTTTTTTGGTCATACAGTAAGATTCAATTGCTCTAGGTTAGGTAATTTTTATAAAACTGATAATTCAAAATTGTTCCATAAAATAGTTGAAGTATCAAACATAAATAATTTCGAAAGGGATTTTGAGCAAACAAATTTGCAGTTCATATTCACAAATCACAATGAATAAAATGGACATTCTACCTTGAAGACAATCTCCTTCTTCGTTTTCATAATATGCAGGTGGACAACCAACACATTCGTATCCCATGTTATTCTCACTAGGTTGACATTCAACTCCTTCATAGCACCAGGCATAGGCCGGATTGCATGGTTCTGTTAAAATTTAGCAACCAGTGAAATATCTTGGCCCTTCTAACACAGTTGAATTTGAAAAAAAGGCAAAAAATTACCAATCAAACTAAATAGAAACAAAGTTGTTAATATTTGAATGATAGAAAAGTCCCATCAATAACATAATATAACTTTTTTGAATACAATCTGACAAAAATTAAAATTCCAAAATTGAAGGGCTATTTAACGATGCAATATAGTAGTAACATTAGTGTAACTACCAAGTTCTGGAAAAATGAAGTCAAGACTTAATTATCTCAGAAGATGCTGAGGCCCAGTATATCGTATACAAGACATAATTATGTTAACAATGCAAAACTTATATACTGCTACTTTCCAGAATTAGTTTATGCCTATAACCAGGGCTTCCTGAATGCCCCTGTTTTAAAGATATGTCTCACAAAATAAATTTGTATGTAGTATTAAACTGTAACCATATTTTGTTTCATTTTCATTAGCAAGACAAGCACAACTCAACTTAAATATTAAAAAAGTACACGAAATACATGTGATTGCCCAGATCAGCTATGTAAACTGAAACACTAAAAATACTTAGAACTGTAATTAGCATTTAATGTGGACTTAAGTTATATGAGTCATCTGAAACTGTTGAATACAACGAAAAATTGCTGCAGCAATACTTGGGAGAAACTTGTTTTCAATACTATACTGATTTTTAGTTATGGACGGAATCCCTATAGCAGTATATAACAGAAAATTTGGCGCTCCAGAATTATGTGTACCGATATATATGTAACTGATTTGTTCACCTATATTATACAGCAAGTTGTGAAAAGGGACTGAAAACTTATGGGCAGGGGCTATAATCACTTGGCTAACTTTGACAGTCCTCGAAATCGTAATAAAAAGGAAAATCGGAATAAAATTATGGCCTAACCCTAACCTGGTACACTAACACATACTACGGGAGCACAGAAAATTCAACATTGTAAATGATATGAATTATTTACCCACTTGCACACACACTGCTCAATGATTTAACATAGCCATTTACGCATTCACAATCACTGCCACATTCTTGACCAAGGTTGCATTGTCCTGCACATGGATCTAAAAATGGTACCGTAAATAAGTGTAACTATGAATGTAAAATGTTTAAGTTGATGGGGGTATGGCATATTTCTATGAGACGTTTTCTCACCTTCACACCCAAAAAATATCTCTTTGTCGCTGACCTTAACCTCCATTAAAAAACTTTTTATTTAATGAATATTTGAACTATAGGCTATTATGTTTTTTTAATTTTCTGGGTTGAATTTCTGGGAATATAAAATCACCAATGAAATTTTCTGGACACCTACAATATAAATGCTAAAGAACAACATAGCATAATAAACATGAAAATCAAAATCAGAAATGATGCATACCAATAAGTCTTTATAATTATGTAAGTATGTCAGTTGTAGGCCTACATACAAATTTTTCTACGCTGAAACATACCAACAGTAGGTGTGGGTGTAGGAGTGGTTGTTGTAATGTCATCTGAAAAGATAAATTTTATATTTATATTAACGAAGAAAATCAAAAATATACGGCAACAAAAGTAGTATTGGCAAGGTAAAAATATTCTGCTCGATGGTCATAAACAAAAACCGACCAGAAAAAATATATACAATAGCCTTATGGGAAACATTTGTATGATCTAAGGAAAGCTCACAAATAAACTTGCTATTTTGTGGAAAAATATTATGTTATTCCTATTTAAGATACAAAAGTTATTGAAATTTAAAAACCTGAGGTAGCTGACAAATAATACTGTAATATAGATTAATAAAAAATGATGTATGGTATACAAATTATTGAAGTACATCATTTGTACATATTACCGTATTTCTCCGTGTATAAATACACATCTAGGTTTTAGTACATTTTTAATGAGAATTTTCCAAACTCAATACATAATACGCATATCGAAATTCCGTCCTCTCTTGCCTTGTAGGTGTTTTCTCTGGACGTTTCAGGCATTCTGTCTGCTTGCCTTTTGTTAACTATATATATCTGGTAATATGTTTTATGTATTTGCCTGTGAAACATCTGCCAATCGTGATGTGATGTTTTTTGACATTAAAGTTTCTTGTAAACTTATTTGTCTCTTCCCCTTTAAAAGCTGACAAGGCTGGATATCAGAACTGTTTTCAGACACTGCACTTCAAAGAGAAGCCAGAAAGCGGTAGGCCACTCATATGGTGATTTATTAGGGTAAAGTTTTGCTGATTCGGCGAAACGGAGAGAAACAGACCAGACAATGACAGCAGTTAAGGAAGTACAGCCTGTTTTTATCACATCATTTTTTCTGGGCCTTTATCAACACTAAATTGTTGATGAACTGGGTATGCTTCTACCGAATCAAGCATGATCTGATTCAAACAGACTTTGCCCCATAAAATTAAGAACTTAAGATTAATAAATGTGACAATTATTAGCCAGTTAAAGCATAAAAAGAGAATTAATATTTTTTGATATTTTGTAAACCAATGTATAATAGGCACCCCCATATTTGTGAGACTAAATTTGACAACGAAAGTGTGTATTATACGCAGAGAAATGTGGTAATTATCTGTACTTACCAACAGTGGATGTAGTTGCGGGTGTCGTAACCCCATCTAAAACAATAAAGTTTTACACAAATAACAATGATGAAATTGGTGCCGACATCAGAAGACGTTTTGAAACCACCGACTTTCAGACACTTGGTGGAACAGTAGACGGCAAATGGTTGCAAAAGTGGCATCGGCAATGGAATTATATTCTGTTTATGGTCATAAACAACAGTAACAGAGAGCCCATGAAAAATATAAAATAGTCTTTCGGAAAACACACAAAATAAATCATATTAAAATTATAAGAGATATTCTAATTAATTATTGAGTTAATTATGTTGGAAGATTAATTATTATTATCAAGTAATTGACATACCAGTGTCATTGGAAGTTACTGGAAAAAAAAAAAATTTATTTCAAAAGTATATAAAAGACAATTGAATTAATAAATAGATATTCTGAATACCTATTCATATCAAGTAGGCTAATTGACATACCTGTTACGTTGGAGGATGCTGAGAACAAAAAATAGGTATTTTAAAATCCTAATAAAAGGTTATCTATAAAGGTTGGTACATATCATAGACGACCAAGACTGGAAATAGGTTTACTGGTAACTGGAGGAAATTTATACTCAAAACACTATAGTTATTAAATTTAATGAATGTGAGGTAACTAATAAATAATACTGTAATGTATCTTATTCGGAAATAATGCATGACGATACAAAGTATTTAAGAAAATCAATTGCACATTCAACTTTTTATATGCTGAAACTTACTAACAGACGGTGTGGTTGTAGAATTGGGAGCAGTTGTTCTTGGTGTAGGAGCAGGAGCAGTCGTTGTGGGTGTAGGAGTGGGATCAGTCATTGTGGGTGTAGGAGTGGGATCAGTCATTGTGGGTGTAGGAATGGGAGCAGTCATTGGGGGTGTAGGAGTGGGATCAGTCATTGTGGGTGTAGGAGTGGGATCAGTCATTGTGGGTGTAGGAGTGGGATCAGTCATTGTGGGTGTAGGAGTGGGATCAGTCATTGTGGGTGTAGGAATGGGAGCAGTCATTGGGGGTGTAGGAGTGGGATCAGTCATTGTGGGTGTAGGAGTGGGATCAGTCATTGTGGGTGTAGGAGTGGGATCAGTCATTGTGGGTGTAGGAGTGGGATCAGTCATTGTGGGTGTAGGAGTGGGATCAGTCATTGTGGGTGTAGGAGTGGGATCAGTCATTGTGGGTGTAGGAGCAGGAGCAGTCATTGTGGGTGTAGGAGCGAGAGCAGTCGTTGTGGGTGTAGGAGCGGGAGCAGTTGTGGTTGTATTACTTGTAGGATTCGTAACCTTATCTGAAAAGATAAATTTTATAATTATGGTAACTAAGAAATTCTCAAATATATAGTTACAAAGGTGGTACAAGGAATGTGAACATATTCTGCTCGATGGTCATTAACAACAGCCCCAAGAAACCCAAGAAAAATATAAAAAAGGTTTTTGGGGAAACAATTCTATCTTCAACTTAATATAAAATTATGTCTCAATTATCAAACACAATCTGAATAAGAGGGTAGGCTACTGAAAACAAAAACTAAAGTATATTAAATCAGGGGTGCACAACTCAAATGAGAACACGTGCCAAATTTTTCAAATTCAAAATAATCTTGTCGCGTGCCACGCACAATCGTTGGTATGGACCTTTCCCCGACCTCTTGACTGTAAAATTCTTCCTATACTTTACCATTGCAAAATTGTCGGTGCTTATTTTAAGAGTGGTTACGCGAGTTGGCGCCTGTAAAATGGGATACTTGTTTCAAGCCATCATTCTGATTCATTGCATTCAACAATCTGTTTTTTTTTAAATACCGATAAAGAATTTTAGCCTATTCTATCACAGCTATATATATCTACACTAATTTTTGATTACTGCAATTAAACTGAAACTCCTAAGAAGACAAAGTGATCATTGAAATATTTTATTTATATTTACATATCTGAAACAACTGAAAACTAACGAATAGAATTCAAAAACGCGAAAACGAGGTAATGTTTAGCAACAAGCCTCAAAATCTGTCTGTGCGACAAAAATGTCTGAGCGTCACTTTTTGCACCTTGCTGATTGGCCAATGTCACGATTAAAAAAGGAAGTCGATGCTCGGGGAAACAACCTTTGTAAATGAACTCCCGTAAGACACACATAGGATAGGATTTACATATTTATCCCGGGGGAGAGGAAAGCCGATAAGACGGCTTATCCATATGGCGAACCCCGGCCTCTCGTCAGGTTACCATTCCAAGTCGGGTATGGGATTAGTTTTACTGTATTGTTTGTTTTCGGAAGCATGGACATCAAACAAATTTCAATAATAATACATAATAACAAATGTCTATTTATTGAAACAATTTAATAAATTGAAAAACTGCTGATTTTGATATAAATGTGATATTTTAATGTAGCCTATATCATAAATAATTTTTTTTCACGAAACTGTTCGCGTGCCACGTTTGAGCGTATGGCGTGCCAAATTTGGCAAATATTATTTAAAAGTCAATAGAATTATCAAACAATAACTATTGATATCAAGTAATAGACATACCGGTTATGTTGGAAGATGCTGAGAACAAAAAGAGTATTTTAAAGTTCTAATAAAATATCATTCACTATAAATATAGGTAGCCTACATATCATAAACAACCTAGACTGGAAATATGTTTTCTCGCCACTGCAGTAAATAAATGATCGAGACACTAAAGTTATTAAATTTTAATGAACCTGAGACAGCTAATAAATAATACTGTAATATATATTAATCAGTAGTGATGCATGACAATACAAATTTTTTAAGAAAATCAGTTGTATGTTCAACTTTTTATATGCTGAAACTTACCAACAGTTGTTGTGGTTGTAGAAGGGGGAACAGTTGAGATCGTAATACTTGGGGAATTTGTAACCCCACCTGAGAAAATAAATATTACATTTATAGCAACTAAGTGTTGAACTGACTAATATCATATAATACCTTATATTATACGATGAGAATAGATAATATATAGCTTGCACAGCACCTGTGCTGCAATCCTCAGAAGCTAGCATAAGCAGAACCCAATACAATATGTGTAAGAATGTCAATTGCATATTTAGCTTTTTATATGCTGAAACTTACCAACAGTTGGTGTGGTTGCAGAAGTGGGAAAAGGTGTGGTTGTAATACTTGTAGAATTCGTGACCACGCCTGAGAAAATAAATATTACATTTATAGCAACTATGGGTTAAACTAACTAATATCATATAATACAACCTTATATTATACGATCAGCATAGATATACATTAGCTTGCACAACACCTGTGCTGCAATCCTCAGAAGCAAGCACAAGCAGAACCCAAATGAATGAAGCGTGAAACGATAACAATGAACTGAAGTGAACATGCAATGTTGCCAGAAATTGGCAAAATGAAATAGTTCAAAAAAAACAATATCAAGACTAAGAAATTCTCAACTATAGGCCCTATAGCAGGGGTGGGCAAGTTTTTTGGAACAGGGCCAAAAATTTTGATCACCTAGACTGGTGGGCCATTTAATAAGTGTGACGTGGAAAGTTACATTTTATGAACAATATTTACAGTGTTAGTGTTAGAAAAGCAACAAGGAAACAAAACAATGAGCCTCCTGTCAAATTTAGGTTCGATTGCAGTCTCAACAAATTCCTCGATATATTTTTTAGCTGGAACATCAAAAATTGGTTTTAGTTTGGTTGTGGCAGGATCAGGCGGGCCAGTTTGAATTACCCAACAGGCCTGATTTTGCCCGCGGGCTATAGTTTGCCCATGTCATCCATATAGCTACAAATATGGTACCGGCACTGTAAACATATTCTGCTCGATGGTCATTAGTGACTGTCTTAGAGAACCCAAAAGAAATATAAAATAGCTTTTTGGGAAACATTCTATCTTCAACTTGAAATATTTATTGAATACGTTTCGAACACAGTCTGAATACTAATTGATATCAAGTAATTGACATACCAGTTTCACTGGAAAAAATGATTTAGAAATCAACAGAATAATTGAACAGATATTCTGAATAAGTATCTATATCAAGTAATTGACATACCGGTCACGTTGGAAGATGGTGAAAACCAAAAACAGGTATTTCAAAATCCTAATAAAAGTTGACTTTAAATGTTGTTACATATCATATACCAGTGATTTTCAACTAGTGTTACGTGAAAGACCTCCAGATGTTCCATGTCAAAACGTTGCTTTAGTTTTTTCCTTTTATTGGCATATTTCAAGAGATAAAATAATACAAATTTTGACCAAAGATCATGTATTTGGATTCAATTTGAGCGTTGTGAGATAATGGGAATCAACTGTGCGAACTCTGAAAATACTCTCATCATTATGGACGAGTGAAACTGTTGAAAAATATGTGCTATGTGCTTGCCTCTTGCCAATATCTGCCAGAATAAACGATTTGTTCTAATCGAAGTAAGCGCATGTATTACATAAAATGTCATAGCCATTTCTAGCCAATTACAGCAAGTATAAAATATTTCTCATTGGTATTTCGGCGTTATATTTAGCGTCTGAGTTTCAAACATTTTTATTTATACTTCAGCTTTTTGTCATCTTGAAATACAATTTATAGTCTTTTTTCAACTCAAGTTCCTGAGCTATTGGTCTTTTTGCTATTTCCATTCTATGCCAAAACTGAAATAAATATTAGTTCAATATCAATCATTCCTGAAAATCGCCAATGTCATTTTGTGTTTCGGTGTTCAAAACAGGTTGAAAATCACTGTCATAGATGACCAAGGCTGAAAATAGGTATTCTCACCACTGGAGTAAATGTAAAATCGAAACATTACATAGTTATTAATAGGTTTACTGCAATGAGGAACTAATAAATAATACTGTAATATATAGTAATCAGAAATGATGCATGGAAATACAAATCATATATAAGAATATCAGTTATATATTTAATTTTTCATATGCTAAAACTTACCAACAGCTGTTGTAGATATAGTAGTGGAAGCAGTTGAAGGATTCGTAACTGTGTCAAAATAAATTTTATATTTATAGCAACTAAAAAACTTTCAAATATATGGCTACAAAAGTGGTACAGGGAATGTAAACATATTCTGTTTGACATTCATTAATACAGGCTCTGAGAACCCAAGAAAAATATAAAATCGCCTTTCAAAAACATTATTATCTTCAACAAGAAATATTTATTATTAAATATGTCTCTAACTTAGTCTGAATAAATATTAATATCAAGAAATTAACATACTAGTTTCATTTAAAGGTACTGAAAAAAAAAAAAGAAAAAAAAAGTATATAAAAAAAGTCTATATAATTATTACTAAACAGATATTCTTAATTATCAAGCATACTATACTAGTGACATTAGAAGGTAGATCAATAAACACGTAAAAACAATTCAGTAAATTAAACACATTTGATACATTTCTCTAAAGTTCATCTAAAATATTATTTGCAATTGCATCTTATATTGATACTAGCAGAAGTCAGGCCAAAAGTATACCGGACATTAGAATTATCCTGCGTATCTCTATCATCTAAATTTTTTATTATCGTTCTCAATTCATCGTTATTCAAGCCTTGTTTAGTAGACGCAACACGAGTGTATGAATACTTGGAAATAACAGAACATAAATATATCCTATTTTTGACAAAATATTATGAGAGCTAAATCAGTCTTTCATGTTAACAAGGTTAAAATCAATCCTTAAAATTGAAATTGCAAATAACAGTACAAATCGCAAAAAAGTATATTATTAGTACACCTAATAATATTGGATTATCAGGTATGAAATTCGGTAGATATCATGAACGACCAGAACTGTAAATAGGATCTTTCCACTGGAGCATATATATAATCAAGAAGCTACACTAATCAAATTTAATTTACTGAAAAGAAGGTAACTAATAAATGTTATATACTAAACAGCCCAGAACACTTCCCTAAAGAAAAATAGCATGGTACTTCATTGGAGATATTACACAATGACAATATGTGGCAGTCGCTATCTCTATTTCAAGATATACTTAATACCAATTAATTTTTTTTCTTTCTTGTGCACCAGATTCATTAATAAGATTACTGATACGGTATAAAAAAATTCAAACCTGTCATATTTTGACATCTGACGAAATGGACCGAAAATACCAAACACAATCCGAACAGCAGATAACGCATCATAATGCTGTAAGTTGTTAGGTCGCAGTAAAAGTTTTAGGTCCAGAAAAATAGGTATTACTGTAATTGTTCTTGATATGTAAATATATCCAATTGTTAGTAGCAAACTGCTGTGGCAATAAATAATATAATCCTAATTCAGTTTGAAAGAAGACCCAATATTAGTGTACCTTTTATAAAAAATTACACAAAAACTACAGATTGAAACAGTGACTGATGACAAACTGTTCGTGGGGATAAAATACCACATGCTAACATGGGCACATGGGTGTATGAAACAATTGGCAGATAGGTGTATGAAACACTGAAACAAAATGAAAAAATATACAATTATTGTAGACTAGTCTAAATCAGGGCTACTCAACTGGCGGACAGCGGTCCGAATCCGGACCTTTCGACCGTTCAATTTTGACCGCGTCTGCTTGTTTATTTTGGCAGCGTAAGCATCGTTTTATAGTTTTAGATGATTTTGATACAATATAAATACATAGCTATACAGTTTGTCGTACTGGTACCGATGTTCGACATTTGTGTTCAAATTTGTGAGTCATTCTTAAATTTAATATTGCATTTGAAGTTTCGTCTATTTAATAAAATAAATTGTCTGTGATGTCCGGACCCCAGTAATTTTGAAGTTTTGTAAACGGACCTTTGGTGAAAATAGTGAGTAGCCCTGGTCTGGACTACTTATTAAAATCAAGTAAGTTCAATGGAGCTAATTTACTCTAATGCCCCTCATTTACGAGACAGTCTGGGCCTCCATATCTGCAATTCGGCACTGCGCAATAAACGGAAAGGAAGTGCAATCTAAAACAACAACATCGGATTCCTCGGAAAAAAATAATCGGATTTACCAATAGAAAAAATTTTACTGTAGCATTCAAGAGTTTTTAACAGAAAAATTTTGATCATGTGACGACCGCGATTAATTTAGATTAGAGACGCCCTCGTTTCAGAAACAAATAAGGTGTTTGTTTTATTGAAATCGAAGAACTGTGGCATAATGCAGTAAATATAGGACAGTTGCATAGTCTACAATTGTACAAATATTACAACTGTTCTACTATTCTGAATATTGTATAATACAGTAATGTATTCTGTCGGTACTGCGATATACAGGTATTAATTTTCACAATATACAGATACACGGCAATCATACTGTCATAAATTTGGTTTGCTGATTATTCAGTGCTGCGGTGATCTCATTTATGCAAGAGAGATTAAAAAAGAACTGTATTATACTAGAAAAAACAAAACACTCTTGATCAGTGGTTGAGTCACTTAATTAAAAAAAACTGTGTATGGCTTCTCAATTTGGCATTCTAATTTTGATGCTTATAGACACAGCAGATAGGGATGTCCAAAACGAATTGAATAAATTCCAATTTGATGACCGTATTGCTCCGTGTATAATACGCACTTTCTGACTTTCATGGTCAAATTCAGTCTCCTAAATAAGGGGGGTGCGTATTATCCATTGGTCTAGAAAATATTGAAAAATATTATTTCTCATTTTATGCTATAATTGTCACATTTATTAATCTTAAGTTCCTAATTTTATGTGGCAAAGTCTGGTAGAATCAGATCATGCTTGATTGTATAGAAGCATACCCAGTTCAACAACAATTTAAAGTTGATCAAGGCGAAACAGTTCATTAACTCAAGCGTCAGAAAAACGGTGTAATAAAAGCAATGTTCCCTCTAATTTATTGTAGTATGTGTGCGCAGAAATTTTGATGTGTGCGCACTTTTTTGGAAATGGCTAATATTTGTGCAAAAACCAATGAAGAGATTTTGGCATTCTAACCGGGTAATGGGTGGGCCAACAACAAACTTTCTCAACCTGCCAACCGAGAAAATTGTTACATTACATCGAAATACGTCTGTGCGCAGTAAATCTATGCGTGTGCGCAGCCTCTGAAAGCTGTGTGCGCGCGCACACGCGCACACCTTAGAGGGAACACTGAATAAAAGTAATAAAAATACGCTGTACATCCATTTATTGCTGTCATTGTCAGGTCAGTTTCTCTCGTTTTACCGAATCGGAAAAACTTCACAGTCGTAAATCACCATATGTCACTCAAACTGACGGTTCCTCTTCGAAGTGCGACGTCTGAAAAACACGTTCTGACGTATTTTGAAGCTTTGTCAGCTTAAGGGGGAGAGACAAATAACTTTACATTATACTTCTATACATTAATGTCAAATAACATCACATCATGATTGGCAGACATTTCACAGTTAAATACAGAAATAAATAGTTAACAAAAGGCAGGAAAGCAGAATACCTGAAACGCTTCCCGAAAAAAACATGCAAGAGAGGGACTGAATTTTTATATATGTATTATGCATGGAAGTTTGAAAAATTCTCGTAAACAACATACCAAAACCGTATTAATATTAAATATGTATTATCTGTGGACGTGCGTATTATACAACGAGAAATACGATATATTCGGATATAAAAAAATTTGAATTTAGGAATAATTTGATTTCCAATATTTGAAAATTAGAGATTTTGAGCTGCCAGGCAAGCAGATCAAAACGTACAATATCTTAACTGATAGCAAACAACACAGAGCAAACAATAACTTTTATATTTAGGTAGGTCAGTACAGCAGTAGGTTGTTTCAGATCTGCAGATGCAGAGATGTGATCAACATGAAGATCTGAAAATAGTGAGTAGCCTAATGTAATTTTTCTACATGAACTTGGCGCCAATTAAGTGTAGTATGCATTCGATATTCCAGAGTGCAATAGTGAGGCTTTAACTTACATCTGTACATACAGACATACAGCTACAGAACGCCTAATTTCACATTTAATCATTACTAGTTTGACAGTACTACCCAGACGGGTCTTACTACTTACTGAATACAGCGCGAAACACCGCAAAATAGCGCGAAACAGCGCAAAACAGAATGAAACCAGCGCAAAACAGAGGGAAACAGCGCAAAACAGGAGACGCAGTCATTACCACCTCCTGCCACGAAAGAACCACGGCGCCTCTCGCCGTGGTTTTATGGCGCTATTTCCGGTATATTTACAAGGTTATGTACCGGATTATAGGTTATCATGCAAAATTTTATTTACCTTTTTGGTGCTCCGGAAGTATGTGCAGCAACATGTCGCACAACCTTAATCCGCTACACACACACACACATACTATTTTCAGGTTGTGCGCCATCTTGATGCACATACTTCCGGAGGTCCCTTTTTACCTAACCCTAAAGCCAACCATATCCATATGGAAAATGTTTTAAATTATGGTACCCAAAATGTGTCACCAGCAGGGGCAGACCTGCCATTACAGCATTACTGGCTACATACGTTGGTTTGTGTTTTTAATTTGCTGCCGTGGTACTCCAACCCAAAACAAGGTGCCCCGAACTCATCGCAAAATTTTTTTCTGCTCCACACTGTTTCCCTCTGTTTTGCGCTCTTTCCCCACTGTTTTGCGCCGTTTCCCTCTGTTTCGCGCTCTTTGCGGTGTTTCGCGCTGTATTCAGTAAGTAGTAAGACCGCTACCCAGACTGTACTATGCACATACAGACTGTAGACAGGCTACTGCTACAGGTCAAGTTAAGTCAAATTTATTTTTCCAACCAGTAAAAATGCAAGTTTCACTCAAAATACGGTACCAAGACAAACTGAGAAAAGACAAGCTGAAACTTTACTGACTTCAGCTCAAATCTGTTGCTTGATGTCTATTATCATAGCACCCCCAAGCTCAACTGTTGTTACATATTTATTGCTGTATTGGGAGGTGTGTAGACTAATAGTAGGCAAAAACCGACAAAGGCGATGCCGCTTACTGGCAATCACCGACCAAAATTGTGTATATAAAGTCACTTATAGTGTTATAGCCACTTTGCACCGACCCAGCGCTGCGGATATCCCACGTCTGCACGTTGACGGAGCGCCGACAGGCTGATGAGATAAATGTCCACATAGTCGGTATATATATGTTAGGCTTTGGTCTGCCACAGTCTGACGCTTTGCTGCTCAGTGTGTCCCGAATGTCAGTTGTTACCCAGCACTATTTCCTTGTTGGACATGGAATGTACATATGATTCTTTCGATATTATGTTGTTATCGACTTGCTCGTTATTGGACAGGTAATGGACCTAACGATCGTTTCAAAATTTTGTTGTTATTGTTATTATTTGTCTCCGTCAACACGTTTTGAAGAAATCGCTTTTCTCTTCGAATACTGGACCAATTGCTTTGAAATTTTCAGTGGTTAAAGATAAAAATTTTCTCCAGAGGGCTATTACTTTTTTTTTCGCTACGACGTCATATATTTGTGTCTCTACGTGTCCATATATTTGAGCATAGCCCTCTGGTTAATATTACTTTCCTCCTTTTCTCTTGTGTTATGGACGTTTCCCCGAGCATTGATTTCCTTGTTTATGTCCATTACAATGACAAATCAGCAATAAGTCAACAATGACGTAACAAATGCAATTTCTGCAGCCTTTCAGAGACAATGCTTTTTTTCGGATAGATTTCCAAACATGGTTGTAAACATTGTCTCGTTTTTGTGGTTTTACGTGTTATTTGTCAGTTTGCAGTTGTATTTTCAAAAAATAGTTGTGAATCAAATAACTTAATTGTCATTTTGTCTTCCGAGGAGCTTCAGTTTAGTTGCAATATTTAGTTGCTCGAAACTTCACCCTGCAAACTTTGCGATAAACTAGTTTAAAATTAGCTACCAGTACCTGTGGTCCTAACGTATATGAATATTTATAATAGAAAATAATAGATTTGAACATGTAAACTCTACCTCTCCGAAGCTCTCGAAATAATAGATAGATAGTTTATATTGATAACTCCAAATTACACACAAATTATGGAGAATTCTGGAGAGCGAGCAAAACTTTTAAAAAGGTTTAAAACATGTGATAAGATTTACATATTTATCCCGGAGGGAAAGGAAAGCCGATAAGACAGCTTAAACATATGGCAAACCACGGTCTTTCTTCCGGTTACGAATTTTGGTTGAGTATGGGGTTAGTAGCCCAATAGCCAGTTATTCGTTCCAGATGCATATGGACTTATGGTGGAGGATATTCGAAATGCAATATATTACAAGCCGGTGAATTATTTGTGAAACGACAAAACAATGTACATTTTTATACCAAAATGGTAAATGGGTGTATCAAAAATAGAAATACAAATCTTGTGTAATCAATTCGCTGGTGAAGAATATTGAAAGTGAATTGCCAAAAAATGAAAAGAATTAGTAACGGAAAACACAGTAATGGAAGCGAGTATGGCGGTCATGACACCAAGCTTAGTGAAAGCATCGAAACAAATACTAATACCACAGTACACAGTGGGAACATTTTTTTTTCACAAAAGTGAAAAAGTTGTGAAAACTAATTACTTAAACTGGGTGTATTGAAAAGTATAACACTAAAAAGATTGATAAATATTTACAGGGAATGAATAATTATTGTAGAGCTTGAAAGAGCAATAATTGTTTTCATGGTAACAAAATGTGTTCATTAGAACAGAAAATATGCATGATTCAACACCATCAGCACTTGGAGTTCTATTAGCGTGGGAAAGTGACAAATAAACAAAAAGAATTGAACAATAATGTACATAAATGAAACCACATTTGTGAAAGTCTCAGGTTATTGTTTTAACCTGACTTTGTTTGTAGAGCTTGAAAGAGCAATAATTGTTTTCATGGTAACAAAATGTGTTCATTAGAACAGAAAATATGCATGATTCAACGCCATCAGCACTTGGAGTTCTATTAGTGTGGGAAAGTGACAAATAAACAAAAAGAACTGAACAATAATGTACATAAATGAAACCACATTTGTGAAAGTCTCAGGTTATTGTTTTAACCTGACTTTTTCGACAACCTATGGCAAATCTGATTCACTGTTAGAGGTCAGAAGGTATCCATCTGTTTCCTAGTGTTTCAGAGTATTTATTTAACTGTGTCTATTGCACCAGCGGAATGTTTATAGTTTTCATTGTCCTATTAGATCATTGTTTTTAACCTGGGTTCGATCGGACCTCTGGGGTTCTGTGCAGCTGTACCAGGGGTTCGACGAAGGTCCTGTGAACTTGTTGTGTATTATAAAGTATTTCTATTTCCGAGCAAACTAAATATGTAAAAATAATTATAATTTATATTATAGGCAGATTTCAACATTCAGACCATTCATAGAATAGCCTATTTATGTGTAGTATTGCACAGATAAATGTTTTATGGACCTGTCAATGAGAGTCAATCTCCCAATGACTCCCAACTATTCGAGATTCGATTCGAAAAAAATATTCGGTTGCGGTCTCCGGTGCTCGTGTCAGGGTGGTAAACCATGGTCATATTTGAAGCACCTATATACGTTAATATACATCGAATTCGTCATATCTGTGGGTGGAACAAAAGAATAGTGTATACAAAACCTGTGCAAACTGATTGCAACCTCGAAATGTTTATGTGGTTTTATGAGGGGGTGTTTCAAATTAGTGTTGTATAGGTACAACATCAGCCCTCTAAATAGGAATTTTGTTGTTGAATTAGCTCAGGTTCGTCTGTTCAGTTTAGCTAATTATCTTGGTTTATTGAGCCGATAATATAGTTTATAAGTTTCCTATGTCATATAAGGGGTACAGGTAGGTATATATAGAGAGATTAGAGATGCAGTATATGAGAATTTGCCGAGTTAGGAAAATATGGCTTTCGATAATTTTGTTGTCAACAGCAGGTTATGGAGGTGTGACATACAGTATGCACAAGTGATATGATTCAGATTTATAATCAAATGAAATCCAAGTATATTAGCCATAAATACGTGGTTAGAATGATAGAGAAGTTTCTTAGATTGATTCAGATTTGCGATTTATATTTTCAGCGATCTAGCAAAACAATTGCAAATATGCCGAGGGAAGGAATCTTTGCAGAAAATTGCGTTGAATTAGCCCGTATTTCTAATGCCACACTTTCAGATAAAGAGGCAATTGAGACTTGCAATTACGAATATGATGACCTTGTCCTGATAAAACACGTGATTTCAACAACGATATTTATGTAGCTGAGATTTTGAGCCTAAAAAATCAGACTATTTCAGCATTTTGACTGTTGGAATTTATACGAACAGCCGAAAGCTATCTAATAAAAACGAATGTAGATTTAAAACTTAGTCGTGTTTTGCAAGTCCGAGTGCGACTCAGTTCTTCCAGATAAACAGAAAAGCTAATTGAACGTTCGGGGGAGCACAGTTTTTTTTCTGCTCCGAATTTTTGACAACGTCGTTATGGTATTGCAATCCACTCAAAAACCAATCTATACTAATTGCTGGGAAAAACAATAAATGTATACACAAAAATGACATTAGTCTAAACAAAAATGTTACAGAAAACTACTGCTGGTCGTGTTTTTATAGCGTTTTCCAGAGTAGGGGCAGGGCCGGTGGATAAATGCAAACAAAAGTCTGAAACAAAAAGAAAACACACACAGTCCAATCAATAATGAAATCGTAAAACCTTGAAAAAACACAAAAATCGCCAACTGCTTTTCTGCTATCAAAAAATTTGGTTTCTAATGTTCCGCAGCGTAGCGTGATCAAAATGACTTTCACGCTAAAAATTCTTCCTCCCATAACATATATAACAGCAAGTAAATGCAAAATAATTTTGATGTAAAAGTTTGATTTTCTACATTTTTGCATTTTAATATATATATATATATATATCGACAGAGTAAGGTATTTTTTTTCACTGCTCATTTCCATTGTATATATATGAACTATAGCGAGAGTGTTAGCAGATACATTAACGATTGTCTTAATTCATTGATTTATCAATATTCATAAACGAGTTCCCGGAAGATCCGAAAGCTTGCTTCTGATTAATTACCGACCCTGTGTCCTCCTAACAAGTGCAATTCCAATTTCTGTTGATATTTTAGTGCGTGTGCTGGTTTTCTCAAAGATCATTCCAAGTGATTTTCCTTCCAGCTCGCGGAATCTATTCGAATGCAGTAGAATAAAACTAACAATTGATCATTTAAAAATCTGCACATAAGAAAGAATAAAATAACAGTCTACCTAGCACCGTTGCAATAATTTAGTACAAAAAACCTTGGTGAAGACATAAAACATAAATTTTGCAATAAAAGGCAGACCTTTATCACGCTTAAGTGATATATATATATATATACCATAAAAGTAGTAAGAGACGTAATTCACAGCGGACACTATGCCTTCAGAGAACCGCGACGTATTATGCATATATACACATGTTTCACGCACTGTCCAGTTCGTCATTTTAAGAGCTGGAAATATCTTGTGATAATATACTTATCGTGGCGTAGGCTACTTTGTGTGCTTTTGGAGGATTTCATTCAGGTGGGCAACTGGTTAACTATTGACCAGACTTCACAAATATATATAATTCACAAATATATTTGATGACGCCCTGTTATGTAGTATATATATATATATATATATACATCTATTTGCTGCATTTCGGTCACATGTTATTTTTTGCTGCAGTTGGGCTACTCGTTTTCTGTGGCATATGGTGAGCCACTCACAGCGTTATTTTTAGCGGTTTTCAATAAAAAATGGTATGACAAAATTTCACGCAAGTAATACAGTTCGTTTTAAATATAGTGGAGTTGGTGCCCAATCGTCGTCGCCGAATTCCGAGGGACTACGTTATTTAGCCTATTTGCGGGAATTAGGAACATCATTGGATATGGTCGACACCGCGAGCTGGCTGTTTAATCATAGTCCATCATTAAAAACGTTCACGCTTCCCCTAAATGCTTTGCTTGTAAGCCACTGCCCACCTGTTGAATATATTTGTAAAAATATAGTCTGCAAAACGCTCTGCCCGGAAACAGAGCTCAATGACCTGTAAACATTGAAATCACTCGAGTGTGACTAGATTGACGGGTACTCGCATCCGAGACCCAAAAACCCGATTTTGCAAAAAATATACCTCTTCCTTTGGCCTGATCACTTTTGTGGGTTTTGTAGACATCGTGACAGACCTTCTTGCCAAGTTTGGCACGGATTAGTTCCCTGTAAAATGTTCGTTTGTTCCCGAAACCCCGAATATACTTTCGTATCAAGTTTCGTCGTGCGTAACGACATCTGACTCCGACTGCGCTTTCGAACTGAAGTGCTCTCGGTTGCCTAATCACAAATGAGTTTCTCGTGTAACAGACGATATTAGACCATGCACATGAAAATATGAGACTACTCATTTAATTATTTTTATACTCGTAATAGATGACACACATGGATAAATAATAAATTGACATTATACATACTGAAAAGTATTGTTCAGGAATTGTTCAGAACTAAAATCTCATCGTCTACAAAATTATATTTTGCGAAGTAATTGCAATTTCAAAAATAGAATAGACTATTTTATTGAGGTCAAAGTGTAACCTGAAAAGAGATCTAATAGCGATATTTTGAAAGTTGTTCATAGTGGAGTTTTGAATACCACATGACAAAATTTCCATAATTTCATAAATTGGATTATCTGTTAAATGACTTATTGCTGAAAGTTACGAAGTCGTGAGTTAAACTTCAAACACATATAAATGAGCGAATTTTCAGTCAAACTTAATTTTTTTTTGCATTAGTCGATGTGAGAATTTTATAATTATATCTTAAGGGAGTGGTTTCAATTACCTATATGACCTCGGACCCCAAAATGGAAAATTTGTTCTAGTGCATTTGAATTAAAATTTTTAGTATATTCGGATATATTTCAACATAAGAAAGCTAAAAATGTTATCATCAATAAAATACGAAAAAATTGGATTTTAAATTTATTTTTTTATCGTTTTTTTCGGCCATCACTTTTGATATATTTGATGAAAACCAATGATGTCAATACCAATCACTTGGTATTTCAGAGACGCATTAAATTCGCAAATAAATGGGGTTAGAAAACTAATTATCGCATATCGAAGTTACTATAGGGTTTCATCGATTATCTCAATTTTGTGCGTTCGATGTCGTTTTTTGTTGTATTCAAATGTATTTGTCTATAATAAGTGCATTACACGTGCTTTACATCACTTTTAGGCAAAAGAACTAGAAATATCGATTCATGATGTTGAGGGTCTTGAAATCGCCATAATTATTAAGTTGTTCTGCGATAATTTATTGTATTAACAATTGAAAGTATTTATATGAGCAAGTTAAAACTACACGTTGTATTTTGGTACCTCCCACCATTATATCGAACCATCACCTGAATAATAACCCGTTCTTTGAAATAAAATATATTCTTTCAAATATAGTTACCATTTCCAGAAAACTTTCACCATTACCAGAAACTTTTCCTAATAAATGCAATATTTCGTGTTCTGATGACCGTAAGTTGCATAATTATATATTTAAAACGGGAGAACAGAGGGAATGGGGGTGGAAAACGAAATAACTCGGCATCGTCAGGAGCAATTCAGACTTTCCGTACATTGACGTGTCCTAATTCCTGCGTTGCCACAAGTCTCAGCAACAAATTGTACCCCATTTGTTTAATTAGGAATGCTGTCGCTAAAAGAATAACATGAGCTTTTAAATATGCCAGAGTTCCAGTTCGTTAGAAAAATTTCAAGAGCTAAGTAGATCTTTTTAATCTGAATTTCAATTTCAGGCAATATATATATCTGAGTGGGATGCGTCCAAATTAGTCCACAGTGTATAGACCATTAACTGATTTGCTTATTTAATAGTCGGAAAATAGTTACGCCAGTTAATGTAATTAATATTATGTGTTTACAACAATGCGGAAAAATCCTAGTAAAAGTACACAGTAATCAAGAATATCACGATGACCGCTATATATCACGCACCACACTTTTTCTAGTATTTCGTTGTCAACGATTCAAAGTCCAGAAACGTTATGAAGGTATTTCGAACAATTTTTTACAAAATGAATAAAAATAACCTATATTCATTTGCCAAAATGGGCATGGTTTCAGAATCCAGTTTCATTTTTAAGATAAGGGAAAATCAATATGTAGATCAAAAATTGGTGCGCGTGTTTCGTGCCGAAATTTTAAAGAAATTAAAAACCAATTGAAAGATGCATTATCAGAAACTTAGAAAAGAGGGGGATATTACATATTAGAAAATAACCTGAGTATCTTTAAGAGAGAATGTAAGAGTAAATTTATATCTCATTTACTTTTAGTTTCACACCAATCGCTTATTCACTTCCTCATAAAGCATAAGGTACATGTATAGGTACATAAATTTTGAGTTTGAGAATTAGATACAGATGTTAAAAAAATACATTCCTTGTCGATCACCAACATATTTTACCAGGCTCGCACCAATTTCGATTGTAGTTTTGTTGGCATACTCAGAATCAACACTCACTTAGAGGCCAGCTTACAATGCTATATCACTTATATTCATGAATGGTAATAGATAAACTTTTATAGTGCACAAGAGGGGTTTGGCTGATAAATAACTTTCCAATCATACCAACGGTTTGTGGATATTCGGCCAATATGTCTTTTTTCCGATATTTGCTGAACAACTTCTTTTTTCAGATCAACCATATGATTTTTCTTGCGATATTTACTAGTTTTATCCTCACCGAATTCTTCATTCTTCAAATAACATCTTTCCTTCCACATGTTTTTGAATGACTCCGAATTATCTTATATACTGTACAATGAAGCACATATTTCTTCAATCATTTATTGAACCGCTTTAACGTCTTTCATTTATTAAACCCTCAAAATGGAAGCAAAGCGCTTTGTTTTTTGTCTGTTTTCTTGTTAGCATCGTAATTCACCACATCTGCTATTAGGAAAACCACGCTAACGTTCTTTGATCTAAAATGCATCTTCAGCAAAAAAATGATTTTGTTGATTTGGTTTGGGAAAATATAATAATGTACCGGTATGAATGTTTGGCGCTCCAGAAATATGTGAACCATGATGGCGGACACCGGTACGTAGTATGTGTACCAGGTTAGGATTAGGCCATAATTGTATTCTAATTTTCCTTAGTTCTATTACAAGGTCGGGGAATACCCAAGTGAGTCCCGTAGTATTTGTTCCTGAAATTATGGCCTAACCCTAACGTTGTACACATACAATGTTCCGGTGTCCGCCATCTTGGTTCACATACTTCTGGAGTACTGAATCTTTCATATTCATTTATCGATATAGATAGGTACCAGTTTATGGGACGACGTCGCCGCTTTTTTGTTAGCTTTCAAGCAAAATATAAATAAAGTCGGCTATAGTCAAGCATGTTGTTAAGAATATGGAATATGTTGCCAAATCAAAAATTGTTATCATATGTAATATGTATTATTAGTTAATTTTCTGATTGAGCAATGCTAGAATGTACAGAATTGATTGGTTTGAAAAACTTAATCTTTAATGCTCAAAACAAAAACTAATCGGGTGTCTATGAAACTAATGAATATTTGACATTATGATAGTTGTTCAATAAATTATAATCACCTTCAAGTAACGAATTGAACTATGGTAACTTCATTCACAAGTTGTGGCAAACAGTGATTCATATCCAGGAGTTCAAATAAAACTATTAATATGCAACTTACTAAATATTAGCTGGCAGAACAAAACAACATAATAAAGTTTTTATATATGGTCCATTGAATTGATATATCAGCAAAACCCTGAAAAGAAACTCTATAAACACTCCTAATAATATCACGAAAAGACTCTATTCTGTCACTCTGGAGAGGATTATGATGTTTGCTCCATATATTCTCATGGCTGCCATAATTAGATAGTGAGATACTTTGCACACTTGAAGTGATATCCCCACCAATTCGATTAATTATGGGAAATCCTTACCAAGTACGGTAAGGCGAGCCAGATCCGACTGAATTTATCCTTTATTTGAATCGATAACTAAAACCGACTTCTCATCGCTCCTGACTAAGCAGATACATACTATATATGACGTAATAGGTCCAGTCTGCAAGTTTGCACATTTAGGGTGAAATTTACCATAACAGTACTCCAAGTTCCAGATATGTTTCCAGCGAATTATTGGAATACAATACGATAGCGAAAAAAATTTCCTGTTAATCCTAAAAATCTTGTCAAAAGATAACCGGGTCTAAAAAGAGAAATCATGATATATATTTGTAGCCCCAACTTAGCAAAAACAACTACAAGATAGATTGCTGGGCCTAGAAACTGTCGACAAGAACCAGAAACAAAAAAGTTTCACACTTTTTGCTCCTAAAGAAAATAAAGTCCAAACTATTTGTGCGACAGCAAAATGTGGCCCAAATATTACCGTCGCCCAAGTACAGCGAAAATAACCCCGTGTTGTCGATCAAATCGATAAAATAGGAATACATATATATAAATTGCATATTTGCTATTTTACAACCGACCGTTATGAATATTTTCGATGGGTGCATTGGTTTCAACATAATTTTGGTAATTTAGAATACTGAGTCACCACGTGCTATTTCTGTCAGGTTTTGGCGTGCTCGTTTCAAACTAATTCCATAAGAGGAGAAGGCTGAAGTATTAATCGCAGTGCATGTTATGGATTTTCCTCAAAATCGCAATAATATATGTAAAGTTCGACTGGTTTCTATTATAGTAGCACAAGATACTATTTACCTCTGGAAATAGGAAATCTGATAACAATGATTAGCGTATTGCAAACCATGTCGAGTCAATCAGTACATTTGTGATCACGACCATTCCAATAAATTGTATTCGAAATTCAAGTAATGTGAAAATTGTGGTAAAGTGTACGAATTATATCAAAAAAGGCTAAAACATCATCAATTTACAACTTTACTCGAAGAATATAAATCAGTACATAGCCATATTTTTTTTTTATTCAGTTGTTAATCTTGGGGATAATACAGGGCTTGGCATTCAGTTCCCGAGATAAATATAGCGAAGAGCTAATTTACGTCTGCTACTCGTGTATGATGATTAGGGTGCTCGCCGCACATGAAGTTTGTGCATTCCTTCTATATGCAATCAGAGCAAAGTGTGTGTGTTTGTATAAGCAAATTTACTGAAAGCAAAGTTACGCGCATCACTCAAAAATATAGAACAATGATCTCTGAGCAAAGTTACAAGAGACAAATGAAGTTGAGCGAACTTCTGATACATTTTTGCACTTTTTAGCAAGGTTTCTAGTGCTTTTTGACGGTTTTTTATTGTTTTTACACGTTTTAACAAGATAATCACGGCGTAAAAATAAGAATTGTAATGGGTTAGGACTGCAACACGAAATAAAAACTTCCTCACAAAACTTAGATTTTGAAATGTTTGTTTGTCGAATTCAAAATTTACCGCAATTGTAAAATTTGAATTATTCGTTTGCTGAATATGAAAATCTTATAAAACTTCGAATTCTAAACCTTTGTTTACCGAATATGAGATATAATCTTCACAGCGGTTTGCAAGTTCACTAAATGTTTAGTTTCTGCACTTGTTTCAGTCCTATACATCATTCAAAAGAATATGAGACAAAATAAGCATATGGTTTGCCTTGAAGTGGTGGGAGTGACGGTGTCGTAGCAATTGTGTTCATTAGACAGTGGGTAAAAATTTATAATTGAGTACGCTGTGAACAATCAAATGGCGATAAACAAGAGAGTTATGCTCAAATTTATGAGCACATAGCGCAACATAGTGGCAAAATTGTGATGACGTCATATCACACGAAGAAACGAATCCCATACAGCACACCGGGATACTTGAAATAAATAAAAGTAATAGCGTTCTAGCGAAAAGTTTAGTTTCAAATTGATTAGTCCAGTAATCAAAGAGTTTTTTTCTGCTACAAAGAACAAGTACAACAACAACATAAAAACAAAACGATCGTTATGTCCACTAACGTGTCCAATAACGCAGAATGCAGCCAGCCTTGCACAATGGATATGACGGCAAAATAAATGACATGAAAGAGGAAACACTTAAAAGTTAGATATCAACCCTAGCGGTCTAGATTCACGTTGGATGGATCGTTTACAACGTAACGATTTGTATATGTGACGAATAAGAATGTAGTTATGATAAGTCTCCGCGGTCATTTTCTCACGGCGTTTCGTATTTCCACTCAGAACGAGGCTTCACGGAAACTGTAACTCTTACGTAAAACTCTGAAACTTGCGGCTTGGTAGGAATATACTGCTAGACCAAGCAGGTTTCGAACCTAAAATACTTAATTCACAACAGCCGTGTATAGAGGCAGGGTGTGTGGTAACTACATATGCGTGTTATTTGGGTTTTTAAAAAACTTCGAAGTCTTCTCAAGATCAACTGCATATTTTAATCCGTCTCCTGTTCATTTTAATCGGTTCATATATTACTCGATTCCACACTTTTACGCTTTAAATTGAGCAACTTGACATTCGAAATGTCTATCTTCATTATCTCCACGTTTTAGCAACGGATAAAATTACTTATCTAGAATTTAAAAAAAAGTCGGTGATTTGACAACTATTTTCATTTATAAGTTTACCGCAATACTTCCCACTGAAGTTAAACTTTAATTACTTATTGTATTTGAGATGTTTTTAACAACTGATTAATTTCAGCATTTCAACCAATTTTTCTTAAATGTGTGATAATTATGATAAAAATACATTTGGTTATTATCGATTGTTCGAGCAAATATTCATTTCATCTTAAAAGTATTTCGAGATATTGGGAGGAAGTAAAAATCTACCACGAAGGGTTAATTTATACTTTAAAAAGGATACCTAAGTTCATAATATGCACCATTTCTTACGGCGATGAACGAGATCCGTCAAAGATTTTAGGCTAGAGCGAAATGTTAACAGGAAAACATGTTTCTCACTTTGGAAGGACCGTTTGCAAACGCGATGACCACTACACTACGGAAAGACATCAGGGTCGGTTTCAAGCCGATTTCACGAACCACGGGTGTATATGTTTCCCTATATAAAAGTCTCCCAAGAGTATTGTTCATTTTAATATGACCCACCGGCGTATGCGTTTCTGTAGTGTAGTGGTCATCACGTTCGCTTTACACGCAAACGGTCCGCATCGTTTAAAAATTGGTATTTATCTAGTTAGTGTTAGGAATGAATTGAAAATTGGAATTTCTTGCGCAATCTTCTTTTTTTTTTAATTTTGAGTGGTAGCGAGTGTGTTTATTTTTTGCCCTAAGATCCGAAATTTTAAAACAAACGATTTCATGGCATTTAAAGTTAGACACAAAGTGGTAAGAACGTCTTTTTCAATACTATTTTGCTCTATTCTAGAGCTATTCACTGATATTTGGCCGTTTTGGGGCTTACTATCAGTTCATCCTCCAAAGACTTACGCTCAGCGGCACCTAGTCGCTACCCCTGCGCTACGGTGACTGACGAGGACACCACCGTCAAAATATTACTTATAGGCAGATTTTCCTCGAGGCAAATTCGGTAATTAACATGCTGCGTTTGTTCGTGCGGTTATATATGTTTATTGTATATTATTACTAAAAGTTTGTAAGAAAGGGATAGGATTTACATATTGGTCCGGTGTATGTATGTGTGTTTATTCGTCTCGTAAAAGCAATATAAAAGAATTAGTAATTATAAATACTGAATACGGTATGTATGCACAAGATCATACTGGCCTAAAACACGAATATGCGTCATACATCCCTTTTGATATGTATAAATTATATTACGGTACATCAAATACGTATAATATGGTCCTTTATACAGACAGTTGTGCAAAGAGGGTGGGTGGGTTTGGTAACAGAGGTAAGAGTGGAGTATCCAAAACTGTGTGTACAAAGGAGTTTGTATAACAAAACAACATCTATATATATAAATACAGACACAACACAACATGAAACACACTGCATGTAAATATAGTAATAGGATTAAGAATTTGGATGTAAGTACAATACCATTGAGTGATGATACCACATATATACTATAAAACGGGGAAATGGTCAAGTTTAAAGGGTGTGTACATATATGGTATGCACCACACAAGGGTGATAGTGTTGTGAGTGGTCTATGGCTGTTCTGGCAAAAATGTGACCCTACAAGTTTTGGTGCAATGTGATAATGTTATGTATCAAATAACTCACTCTTCTAAGGTATTTTCGATTTTTGGATTCTGCCAAAAGCGATGAAGTTTCAAAAAAAAAATATGAAATTTAATAAGAAGCATTTCCACACACAATCCGGTGGGGGTGATGAAAGCCGAAATGACTGCGTAATCAAACCTGAGTACCACGCCCTTTTGCCAGGTTACCAGTCCGTGTGGGTTATGCGATTAAAAATCGGTTATGCTGTCTAGTTAGTCAAGTTATCAAACATGGAATCATTTATTGATGCAACCCAGTGGTTTTGAAATTTTTTTTTTTTTGGTGAAGCATAATTCCAGTAGAACATTCAAGGGGCCCGAGGAATCCAATAGTGCGATAGTTCAGTTGTTTGAATAGTAGGCTACATATAGAAAATCTAATACTGGAGACACAAAATTATATTTATGCAAGTGTCGTAAGTTTTATAATATTGGCGAATCTAAATGGATTACGAGTTGGATTGCGCGAGACCAACCTACTGTACTTCCAACATGTGGTCGAGTATATCATGTATTTTTATAGTCTTTCTTGGCAGTTTAGTGTGTTGGCTTGTAACTTTGCTCAGATATCGGTATCCTGTATTTCAAATGATCAATGAAATTGTGCAAGATGATTAATGAAATCCATCAGTCGATGTTATGGTTGACACGAATCATCCAACTGAGCGAAGTCGGGCCAATTTTGCCAACCAGTAAAATTTAGGCTAGCCCTACTCGCGGCCAAAGTTAAGAAGTTGAGACGTTGAGCCCTAGTTTCGTGGAGCTGATGACTTTATGTAAATGTTTAATCTATGGCTGCAAAAATTATACATAATGAAATTTTTTCCTCCGGTAGTGGGAAAGCCTACAAGAAAACATCTTTTTTATATGGCGTTCGCTTAGGGCTAAATTGGTCGCCATGTCAATCACGTCATCGTAAAGTTGTCGCCCAACTAACGACTGTTGAATATCGCGTCACCGTCGGCCTAAAGCTGACAAACTTTTTGCGGGTGGTGGCATTTTCGTTAACCGTCGGCCTAGCTTTTTGATTGTCAAGTTCAATATCAAGTTTACAGCTTTTGGTTTTGCTCTAGGTAAACATGTATGCCTAAAGGATAATGGCAAAAGGTCAACTTTTCTTCCTCCACCTCTGCCTGGTTACACTTTAAAATGCGGAAAAAATTACTTATGTTTGCTAAACTCGATTTAGTGGATAAATAATAATAGATTGAGCAGATAAATAAAAGTACTTCATTGTTACGTAACATTAAAGGCACACACTACGTAATTAAAGTAATCGACATAGAAAGGTGAAAATAATTTATTAATCCATATACCCAGCATTTAAATTAAAAAACAAAACAAAAATATCCAATCATATTTTAGGTATTCGCGGCGCATTTAGCAACTCGCAGCATTGCATCATTTTTCTTTATCAATTTCATTTTTGGTGTTCCGCGAAGCGACCTAAAAAGTGCAAGTGTTCTGTGGCTTGGGGTAGGGGTGGCGGGAGGAAGCCGCCAGCAATCCTCTGGTACTAAATTATCCCCTACGGGATTTGAACCCGCGAATCTAAGCGGGGTAGTCTTAGGTTAGAAATGAAGCGCATTCCTAGGGCTTAGCACGATGCGCCACTCAACGCAAACGTAGTCAGCTGCAGTGCACTGGCTGACATAGATACTAAATACATTAAAATACGTGTATACCCTTCCCCTGGGTGTTGAAATCTCAGGAATGTTCTTTACGGCCTTATATACCTGTATCATGATCGTTCTTTACCAAGAGGTCTAATCTAGAGACAGACTCAAAGTGCTCCAAACGGACCTAAGGTCTCCGCGATCTATTCGTCTACTCAAAATGGCATTAATAAAATTTAAGCAGCAGCAAATACATCTGAGGTATTAAATAGAGTAATTTCAATTCACCCATCAATATTGATCGCTAAGTAACAAATTGTTTTTGTTACGTTCTTATTGTGGGGCTACGTCAACGTCAATAACAGTCCACCTCTTCACGAGCTCCATAACACCAAATATTTGAATGGTCTCGGATAGTTGATCTATAGATCATCAGTTGTTGTCGTCGGTATGCTCTTGTCTTGAGCAGTCAATTATTTACTTCACATAGAACCGTGATTCATCTCGTTGCTGATGTTATGTCTCCGCCGTTTGGTTTGGGCGAAGAAATTACTATATAGTAGGCATCGAACAACGTCACAATATGACCTCTCTTTTAACGACATCGCCCGCACGTTATAGTGAGAAAACTTAAAAGTATTCTTGGCTATGCGCCAGTTAATGAGCTAAGATTTGTACGCCAATGCAGAGAATGCATTGATATAACGCTGAACCTGTACACGCCGTTATTCTTTCATTGAGTTGTAGGATGGTTACATTTTTGATGGCATTCACGTGCGCGTTTACTCGACAAATGTAAACAGACAAATATAATGGAATTGCTGGATTCTTTGTACCAAGCTCTCGTCACTGATGCAAAAATGTGTGATCTGAGCTAAACACCCCTGTCAAGTTTTAAAATAAAAAATGAGTAATTATGCAGTTAGGGTTTTGGGTTAGAACGATTCGAAAATTTGAATTTCCGGCTGAATCTGCATCCCTCACCTTAACTGAATAAGTACTATTTTTATTTAATTCGAGCGTTGGCGGGGTGTTGTTTTGGGGCGGGGCTTGTTACAAAAGATCCTGAGAATATTACTGTGAACTAGGTATTATACTATGAATAAAGCAAATCCAACCGCCATTTGCATTCTGCAACTTTGAGATCACGCGTCAGAAGCATGATCGACTCGTAACGACAGCCTGGAGTAATTAAAGTAATCAGGTAAAAACATTTGATTACCAACAATCAGATAGCTTTTTTCGTCAGATATTTTTGCGCGGGAAGCCACAAGCGACATCGCTTTCAGTCAGTCACAAATGTTCGTGATAGGATAAGATTTGATTTTGTGTAGGATGTATGGATAGGCTGCCTGTTGGGTTAGGACAGCGAGTTCGAAACAATATTCAGGTGAGTTAAATGTTCTTTATACCCATTGTTTTCATTGCTATTATATTGCTTTCATTTTACTATTGTATAAGTGGTAAATTAGAGGTTTTCGGGCCTATACGACTTGGACTTATTAACTAATACAGAAGTCTAGATTGATGGATGATTCTCTTTTGCACCCAACTCACTAACAGCGGGTTCTATCGTTTTCTCACAAATAGGCCAAACTTAAAACCTATATGACAATAGATGAGCTTATCATGAAGAAACTTAAACGTAATACACTTACTTTCAAAACTTTCGCAAATGTAGCGTAAAATCCATGGTTTAATAGAGATTCGCCATAGCCTTTTTACTTTAATATATTATTGTGTATGGATTGGATCTTTGTACAAAGACCCTACCAACGTTCAAAACGAGAATATCGGTTGGAAACCGAAGACTTATCGATCGATAGTTAGGGGATCCCCAAAACAGAAACTGCAGTTTCGATTCATCCGCTCTTGTAACTTGCGCACTGCGCATCGCACACACACACTCGGGTTTCAAAATTCTCTCGCTTTACAAAAATCTAGATCACTATATCAATAATTGATTGATAACTCGCTAATTATACGACATAATTCGCCCAAAATCAATAGGCTTCTGGTCCGAGATAAGTTGCATGCACATGCAAAATCTGGAGCAGATTCAATCTCGCTTTCGTGAGATATCGCGTGCATCTAACAGACACACAGACAGACAAATACCTATCAATATACTTACCGATCTTAAGATCGATAAGTAATAAGAGAATTAGTAATTATCCAGTTTAAGTTAGGAATGCAGATTGCACTGGAAATTCAAATTTTTAAATCATTCCTAACCCCAAATGGATAATTACTAATATGTCATTTTAAAACGTGGCGGGAGCTTTGTGCAAAAGATCCGATAAATTCAGTCCCACTGTCCATTGATTATGCTAGCTACAGTTCTGCGACAATTTATTTATCAATATCTTAACTTTTTTCAGATGAAGAAATATTGAAGGTTAAAGATTCAAACACACGAACTAACGAACGAGGAATATTACGAGTGAATATTATTTGAACATTTTATTTGACGCCTATTGATTCCTGTATACCACTGTTTTTGTTTAAAATGCTAAAAAATTCGATGCGAGCGCACCGCGTCTCTGGTCTTGCGATCAGAGTCAGCATTGTTATGTCACTTATCTGATCATGTGTTTTCTCCCGAAATTGTAAGATTTATATAAAAAAGTCAGACCCACGTTCACGTTTAAAATGCTAAATAGTTCGATGCAAGCCAACATTGGGTGCTCCTGATGTATGCGCACCAAATGTTGCATAACCTGAATCCTAACCAGGTACACAACCCGAGTTCAGGTTGTGCGCCATTTTGGTGCGCATACTTCGGGAGGTCCGAACATTGTTATGCCGCTTTTTTGATCCTGTGCATTCTATCGAAATTGTAAGATTTAGATTTTGCACAAGCTTTCGAAGCAGAAGTCCAAAAAAGTACTATAAATATAGTATCTTATAGAACAATGTGATAATGCTACAAATTACTGATCAGAGGTAATTAATTAGTCATATACTCCATGAAAGAGTTAAATAAATTCATTGAGTATTTTATTGTTATTGTAATATTTGCAATTTGTGCAGTTTGAAGACTACACCTGATATGTTATAGAGTTTATATTTGAAATTTAATGTCAATCGCTGAATAAATTTTATTCGTCTATTCGTCTAAACTTTCTAAATTTTAAATTTTATGAAATTAAATATCGAAATTTACCCGTTACGTATTTTATTAAAACTTACGTATATTTTTATAAGAAAATATTCAGAAAAGAGTCTCACTTTAACAATACAAAATGAGGTACAATATGATACACTAACATATCATTTTAACTAAAGGATGTAAATTTGGTGAAATCAGCGACATAGTTGAAAATGACCTCAATTGAATTACATAGTTGGTTTTTTGTATCTTTAGCATAAGCATAGCTTTGTAGTGTCTCTGTCAAATAACATTTGTGTGAATCAACTACCAGAAAATGGCATAGTTGGCTCCATGAAATTTAGTTTAATTCAAATTTAGAATTGACTTACACAAAATCACGATTTATATATTGATTTTCAGCGTTTTAAAACACTGCTTGAAAGTCGACAGAGCAATTCATCATTGCGCCAAAAGAAATTCGTCAAGTGTCAGATTTTCATCACTGAGTGAGATGGAGGCCTATCAAGTCTGAAGAGCAAGTATGTAATCATATCATTTGAAATCTTTCAATTTACATGTCTATAAATAAATAATATGTTGTATTTTTTTTCGGGAAATCGACAGACAAATTATTGCTTTCAATATTTTGAGTATAATCGCGAAATTAACTATTCTGTACTACAAATTAACTGTAGCAATATCCGGTGAATAATGGCGTAGTCAGTATAGCGCTGCACGTTCAGGGGCTAACTGCTGTGTTGTCCCATCTGCTGTTGTTTCGTTTAATCGTCCAAACCGAAAGACCAATTACTATCTTGTAATGTCAGTTTAGGTAAAGTTCATTGGGTCAGCATAAATAAAAGGCGTTTCATCGCAATAGGGCGTCACGTTGTGATTACTACAAACAGTGAATTTTTTTAAAGTGATACTATAAGTTAATCCAGCAGTGTATATCTGCAGAGATACTGAAAGGATTTGAACTATGCCTCGTTAAGTGCAATTCGGTTAAAACACAACCCCAACTTAATAACCATGCAAATATTAAAACTTATTGTTTACCTTGTTTATCATGGGGTGCCTATATACACACTAATGTGCCTAATTTCCCTGAAATCGTAGTCCTGGCCTTTTTTATTAATCTGATGAGCGTTTTTGCCACAAATGATAATGGTAATCAGACTAATGTCCTAAATTTAACTGTAGCTCATCGTGGTAGTAAACGCTCTGGTAGTAAACAGTTGATAACCATGTCATTGATGTTCCCAACTATACTTCAAACTGAAATCGCCCCAAATTTCCAATAATGATATTATAAGAGTGAGTCATACTGAGTGTATTAGGATAGCCGTTAATCTTACACCTTAAAGAACTCGTGTCCCAACTAAAATTTTCAAAAACAATACTGTGTAAATTATATTCAACCAAGTGTAAACTTTTTTGGTCCATATCCCCTTGATAAAAGTGCTAAGTATTCATATGTTCAGGACTGTTTAAATCTAGAGACATGGAAATATATGTCATATTTTCCCTATTGTTGGTGCGGGTCACGTCGTGACTCAGGGATGGCCAATATCGAATAGTTCACTATTTCGAATACATTCGAAATTATTTTTTTCGAATATGAAATTTCGAATACTTCGCAAATAAAATCCACTAATTGAAGCTAATCTAAATGTATGTAGGAATTTCCATACAATAAGCAATGGAATAACTGCTATCTACAAGTTACAACCTATCTATATTACCAGGCATTTCATATTTGCAGATTATTGCAGTATATATTTTATATACCATGAGTCATGTTAACAGAATTAAATTAATACGACAATAGTGGTATCGATGATAGATTTGAATATTTGCGCAACACAAAATCACCCTAATAAAACGCCCATACTTTCACATACCAACCGTTATCCAAATTATTTGTCGAAAAGCGGGATAAAGTATGAGGTATTTTTCCGACTTGTGACAATTTTTTCTTGAGTACAAAAATACGAATCAAAAATTAATTATATTTGGGAACTTTACCACACATTTTGAGTCCGCAGATCGCCGTTGTATGTTTGAGTAATAATACTTTTATTATTTCATAAATATGAAAATAGGAATCAAAAACTATTTATAATCGGGTAGTTCACCACACATTCTAAGTTTACAGATCGCCGTTGTATTTTGTAAATACGAAAATAGGAATCAAAAATTAATATTAATCGCGAGTTTGCCACACAATTTATGTCCACAGATTGCCGTGATATTGTGCCGAATATAATTAGTTTTGATTCTTATTTTCGTACTCACAAGTCGGAAAAAGAATTTATATTTTATCCCGCTCTTGGGAACTTATTTGGATAATGGTTGCCATTGGTTTGCATTTAAAAGTATGGACTTTTTACTAGGATGATTTTGTACTGCGCAAAATATTCGAATCCATGTTTCCATGACCGATACCACTATTTAAAATGCCTTACCGTGTTAATTTAATTCTATTATCATAACTCAAATGTTGGTAAATTGGGCAGTTTACCACACATTTGAATGCCACAGATCGCCGTTGCAGTTTAGAATTATTAGTTTTATTATTTTGTAAACACAAATCCGAAATGAATTATAATTGGGCAGTTTACCACATATTTCATGTCCACAAATACCCGTTGTATTTGGCATTAATACTTTCATTATTTTATCAATATGAAAATAGGAATCAATATTTAATATTTATTAATATCGGTCAGTTTACCGCACATTTTATGTCCACAGATTGTCGATACAACCATGAGTTACGTTGAGCAGAATTAAATTAATACGGCATGACATTTTTTTTAAATGCCGGTAAATTATTTTGCGCAACAAAAAATCACCCTGGTAAAGGATCGATACTTTTAACTATCGTTATCAGAATTATTTGTCAGAAATTACTTTCTAATAAATCGACTTGTTTTTCCAACTAATAAGTCCACATGGCAAATAGGACGATGTCTATTTTTAGCACTCAAAAAAGGGGTTTTTCCATATAGGCCTCCAATAAGACGGGTAGAAAAAATCGCTAATAATTTTATATGTTTAGAACCAGATCATGTTAGTTTGGTAGAATCATACTCACTGAATTAACTATTTTTAACAATTGAGCTGTAAATTTAAGTTGTGAAGCGGCAATCATTTTGGACAACCTAATAACCGGAATGTTGAAATAATTTTGGAATGTGATAAGTGTACTTCCACTGTACGTCCACGGGTTATTTCACAGCTGTTTTTTCCTGTCCCTGTGGTGTTTTGCTGAATCGGCAAAACGAAAGGGTCACAAATCACTTTATCTTGGTGGCCGTGTTTCTCTTTAAAGTAACGATAACCAGCCTGCGATTAAATATCATGATTGGCAGACCCTAAGACCCAAATATAAGGTTACACAAATCATGCTTGAGAAGACTCATGCGAATAATAAGCTGGCCACATAGAAATAAAAAAACATACTTTCCCAATTTTTCGACGTAATGGAAATGAATTTGTAAATTAAAAGCCTCGTACACGAATGTCGGCAATGTCCACCAACGCAAACGTGCAAATATGTCGCAACACTATGCGACGTACAGTCGCACAGAATATAAACAATCAAAGTGCCGATTCTATTTCATCGTCATTACGTGAGACAGCGTAAAAAGTCGTTTAAAGATTCCCGTAAAACGAAACACCACGTTTACGGCGAAAAGTGGCTACTATTCGGAATTATTCGAAAATCAACCGAAAAGGTATTCGAATACTTTGATATTCGAATACATTCGAATATTCGATTCGTTTTGGACAACCCTGCGTCGTGTTATGCCTAATCACGTGTGAAGAGCTTGATTCATATAAACTCTCGTTTATAATCTCTACTGAATGGTGTTAGTTGGATCGTTTATACGGCACACGCCGTCAATATGAGATATAGTAGTTTCAAAACTCTGGAATTCTTACTTTTTTAATTAGATATTAGAAACTTGGGTGTCGCTGCTCGATAACCAGTTTAAAGATCACTATATACATGAGATCCCACCAAATTGTAAATCTACTATAGTCAGCCTATATATCCGTTGCTAGTAGTCTCAGTAATCAAAATGTCCCATGTTCATAAGTTTTCGAATCTGGAAATATAATTCTTATTTCCTTATCGTTTATTCCGTAGTAATAATCTGTCCTGTTCTTATTTATATATATATATAAATATATGTCTACAATGTCTGTGGCTGAAGTTATTTATTGACCTATATTTTCAGGAAGTTGCTGGGAGGGAAAGACTATAGAGAACTTGAAGGTAAAATATAACACACTAATAAACTATTAACTATTTAAGATTTAGATAATGAGATACAACATAGCACACTGACAGATCATTCAAAATAAGTAATATTTATAATATTGAAAATCTGCAAATAATATAGAATGAATGTAAATGGATATCAGTATGCTACAAGTTGTCGTCTTTGAATCTTCAGAATAAGCATAGCTTATCACAAGGGCGTGGACAATTTATTGAGGGGCGTAAAGGAAAAATTTGTTAGATTTTATCTTTCCCGCCTTATTTTCGATATTTTCCTTTCTTGAATATGTAGCCGTATTTTCAACGTGCTCTTCATGAATATAAATATATTTTATATGATGTGTTGCAATATTATACGTTGAAAAATCATTCCAAAGTAATATTTGTAATTTAGGGGGGAATCTGTGAATAATTTGTCAATGAACTGACAATTAATATTTTCATTTTTATGTATCTAAACTCTAAAGTATAAGCATAGTTTCTCTGTGCTCCTGTCAAATTACATTTTCTGTAACTTATAAACCTCAAACTTAATAATGACGTAGTTCGAACATCTATATATAATTCAAATCAATATCATACAAAATTTACCTACATTTCATTATCTCATATAAATTTCAGCTTTCTGAAACACATCTTGAAAGAGGGAAAGACAATTCATCATTATATCTAAAGACATGCGGGGTTATTCGTCCGATTATGCATCACTGAGAGAGGTGGCTGCCTCGAGTCTAAAGAGCAAGTATGTTATTAAAATCTTTTGAATCTTTCTAATTTACATTCATCACCACTATTCACGGATCCCCACTGTTGTGTTCTTAAGTTCCTTTTATTTGTCAGAAATACACGAGTATAGACGTCGTAGCAACACCCTTTATTGACCAACTCAAACCATCGACTGGCCGGGAACTCCGGCCAAGGACATAACGTGTTAAGTAAATCGCATGAGTAGTCATGCGATTTATGACGTAATAAATACACCACATCACCTCCCTCCTAAAACTAAGAATTGTTAGTAACATGATTTAAAGCTGACAATGATATAAAATGACGTAGTAACCACAAAGTTCTACATTAAAACAATTTAAAATTGAAATCTATCTGGTCTCCTTCTCTGCCGAAGTGGATAACGTCGTTCCATGTCAGTTGTCGACTTTGGAGTTGGTGTCGGATTCTGCGATTCGTCTGTTTCCGGTGTCTGATCGATGGGAGAGTTCGGTGGTGATAACTCTATGTTTGGAGACGGCACTGGACTTTTGGATACTGCACTGTCTGTTGCATCTAGATCCTTACTTGCAGGCTCGTCACGTTCAAAATGATCATCTTCAGATTCAAGCTGTTGCTCTTCATATCTATGTTCTTGCTCGATCTTCAAGTCAGATTTAATAATCTGGTCTATATGCCTCTTCCAACTAACATTTGGAGCAACACTGACCATATAAGTCAGTGGACCTATTATTTTTGTTATTTCACCACGTTTCCATTTCGAATTCCCACGGTAATCTCTAACGAGGACTGTTTCACCAACGCTAAATGATCGCAGAGTTTTGTTACTCTTCGTCCGCACTGTATATTGTTTTTTCTCAACACGATTACGAATGTTAGGTTTGATCAAGTCCAAAATAGTACGAAGACGTCGTTTACAGAATAATACAGACGGTGCCTCACCCGTTGTGCAATGAGGAGTATTTCGATGTCGAATTTGTTGGCATCATTAACTGAGCGCATAGCGCGCTTGAACGTTTGTACAAATCGCTCGGCAGCGCCGTTAGATGCTGGATGATAAGGTGCAGATTTCTTATGCTTGATGCCATTTGCTTTCAAAAAGTTCGCAAATTCATGTGAAGAAAATTGAGGCCCATTGTCACTCACAAGATATTCCGGTAAACCATATCTAGCAAAAAGACTTCTTATGACACGGATAGTACTATTGGCGTTAGTTGACGACATTTTAATAACTTCCGGCCATTTTGAATATGCATCTACTACTATTAAAAACATCGCCCCCTTGAATGGCCCGGCAAAATCTACATGGACTCGAATCCATGGTGCTTGGGGCCACTCCCAGTGGTGTAGAGGAGCTTTCGAAGGTTCATTTTGCTGCATTTGGCAGTCATTGCAATTTTTAATCATATTTTCTATGTCTTTGTCTAATCCTGGCCACCAGAAATAACTTCGAGCCAAAGATTTCATTTTCACAATTCCAACATGACCATCATGCAATTCTTTTAACAAACGTGATCTCAGAGAATTTGGTATGATTACTCTTGAACCCCACATCAAACAACCATCATGTGCCGTTATTTCACGTTTATGAAAATAGTAGGGCTTGATACTGGGTTTTTGTGACTGGAACAACGACCACCCTTTCATTACAGAGTCATATACTTCCATTAAATCAGCGTCACAACAAGTTTGATTTCTAACCTGTTTGCACGTTATCGGCAGAGAGTCACAAATGGCAAAGCTGTTTACTGTAGCATCGGTAATATCGTCTTCAGTTTCGTTCTCTTGTGCTTGAAGCGGCATTCTAGATAACCCATCTGCGTTACAGTGTTTTGCCGTTGGTTTAAATTCAATTTCATAGTCCAAACCTGCTAGAAACAAAGCATATCTTTGTAACCTTGCAGCTGTTGTAACAGGGATACCTTTGTTTGGATGGAAAATAGACGTTAGAGGACGGTGATCGGTAACTAGAGTAAATTTCCTTCCACATACGTAACAATAGAACTTTTTGACTCCCCAAATAATTGCAAGGGCCTCTTTCTATATTTGTGAATATTTCCTTTGTGTCTCGGTAAGCGATTTTGAAGCAAAAGCTATGGGACGTTCGGAACCATCTTTCATTACATGAAACATTACCGCCCCGAGACCATACTGTGAAGCATCACATGCCAGTTTTAAAGTTAATGAAGGATCATAATGAGTTAATACAGTGCTCGAGGTCATAAGCTTTTTGGCTTCGAGAAACGCTTTTTCGCAGTATTTAGTCCACTTCCATCTGCATTTTGCCCTGAGCAGACAATTTAAAGGATACAGTACAGATGACAAATTCGGAATAAATCTTTGATAGTAATTAACCATGCCAATAAACGATCTCACTTGACTGACATTTTCCGGCCTCGGTGCGTCACGAATCGCTTTAATTTTAGCATCCGTTTTGTGAAGCCCGTTACAATCAACTTTGTATCCACAGAATTCAACGCTGTTTTTAAAAAATTCAGTTTTGCTTTTATTTACTTTGAGATTATATTGTTGCAAACGCATAAGAAGTTTTTCAATATTGTCCAAATGTTCAATGTTATTATCACCCGTTGTTAACATGTCATCAAGAATACATTTGCTTCTTGGAACCCCGTTTAATATTTGTTCAATTGTTCTTTGCCAAATAGCCGGGGCGGATGCTATGCCAAATGGAAGCCTATTAAACCTATACAATCCCTTATGAGTATTAATTGTCAACAATTCCTTCGACTCCTCTTCAACCTCCATTTGTAAATATGCTTGTTTCAAATCTATTTTGCTAAACTTTTGTCCTCCTGCAAGAGATGTAAAAGGTCATCTATTGTTGGTAATGGATATTGATCTACACAAAGAACAGGATTTACAGTCACTTTAAAATCAGCGCAAAGTCGTATTTTACCGTCTTTCTTAAGAACTGGAACTATTGGAGTAGCCCACTCACTAAAAGTGACTTTGGTAATTATATCATCACGTTCAAGTCTTTCCAATTCCGCTTCAATTTTAGGCCGAAGTGCAAAAGGTACAGGCCTGGGAGGGAAGAATTTAGGTATGGCGCCCTTTTTCAAAACCAGTTTAGCTTTTGTCCCTTTTATACAGCCTACGTCATCAGAAAATACATCACTGTACTTTTTTAACAAATGTTTCAATCGAGTTTTGGTTTCGGGGGAACAGACTGGTTCCTTTGCCTCACGTATATTGAAAATCGTTCTCCAGTCCAATTGAATTTGATGTAACCAATCACGCCCAAACAAACTAGGACCGTTTGTGCTTGCCACGTACAATCTGGATTTACAACTTTGGCCATTAATTTCTATATCGACTTTAAGGACACCCAATGGATATATCTTTTCCCCGGAATAAGTCTTCAAGCAAATTTTTGTATTATTCAAACGAATATGAGACAAATGTGAATCGTAAACATTTTTAGAAATGATAGACACAGCCGATCCGGTATCTAGTTCCATTCTTAGTGTTTTCCCACTGATAATCGGAAAAAGCTTAATTGCACCATTTTTGTTTCTTAAGTACGCTATTTATACGTAAATTACCAACCTCTATAGACGACGAATCCGACGAATCCTCCAAGTTTGGACTATCACTGCTGTCGTTCTCCATAACATTTGCACTTCGTGCTTTATCATTATCGCGTCTGTCATTCCCCGTCCTTTCTCTGGACATCACTGGCTTACGTCGTGTGCAAACCTGTTGAATATGACCTCGGCGGCCGCAGTTAAAACACTGGAAGTTTTTATAACGACAATTTTTGAAATCGTGTGCAGTTTTACCACAGTGCTTACATTTTAAGGTATTAAACCGTTGCTTTCTAGAAAAATGTTGCTCCTTCACCATTGGCATAACACTGCCACTTGATATTTCGGCCACATCCCTGTTGGCCAATTCCATTGACGTTGCAATTTGAAATGCCCTTTGAAGATCTAATTTTTCCCCATCTTTTGCCATTAACCTTTTTCTAGTAGCCTCATCGAGTATACCAAAGATTTATCGATCGCGTATGAAATGGACAATGGACCGAATTTACACCCCTCAGACAATTTTCTTAGCTCTGCTGCATATTCACGAACCCCTTCAGAAAACTTCTGATCTCTTCTGTGAAATGCGAACCGTTCCACAAAAACGGAACGTTTCGGTTTTAAATGATCTTGCAAGGTTTTCTTTATAACATCATATGTTTTGGAACTAGGCAAGTCGGGTGCCAAAAGATTGTGTAGTATTTGGTAGGTTTTAGTAGGCAAGTTTGCAATTAACGTTGGTACCTTTTTTTCATCGGCAATATCATTTGCAATAAAATACTGTTCTAATTGCTCACAATAAAGTGGCCAATCACTCCCATCATATTGAATCATATTCTTAGCCATTTCTTTGATTTACAGGGAATTTGTTGCGCGGTCCCGCATATAAACAATAACAGTGTCTCACCAACGTCTTTGCACATATAAACAATAACAGTGTCTCACCAACGTCTTTGCACATATAAACAATAACAGTGTCTCACCAACGTCTTTGCAATCGCTCTAACTTTACGATTCATCAACCTGTGTGTATCACATCCTCGTCGCCAGTTTGTTGTGTTCTTAAGTTCCTTTTATTTGTCAGAAATACACGAGTATAGACGTCTAGCAACACCCTTTATTGACCAACTCAAACCATCGACTGGCCGGGAACTCCGGCCAGGGACATAACGTGTTAAGTAAATCGCATGAGTAGTCATGCGATTTATGACGTAATAAATACACCACACCCACAATCAATTTTAAAATTGGTATCTATTACTATTCCTAAATAAGTTAAAATTACTTAAATGCTAAACATTTTAATAGGCTTAATACCAGGTGAATTTGCAACCCAATTTCTTAATTGAAAACCGGCATTATAAAATATTAAAACTAAAATCTAAAACGGAAGATATCACCATAAGTTTTGTTCTAGCAGTCTCACAGCAGATTGAAAACGCTTTTCAGACATTGTAAATTTGTGTTATGTTAAGATTTCTTTAAAATGTATACCATATAGGAACTGAAATGGAAACATAGTAAATTGTTTGCGCGATGTACCTTTTGTCTATTTTGAAACATTTTTTTTTGCAATATTTTAAATTACAGTCGTTCGTATTTTGTCGATATCTTTAAAATAATTTTGAGTGCCGAAAAAACAAATCAAATTTGATTAACTTCAAATTACGATTCCAGTCTACTTATAGTTGGCAGTTTGGGACGTATTTCGTGCAATTTTCAAATAGTGATTTTTCATTTATTAAATAATCGTAAAAGTTTTCCCGACTAAAATTCGAGTAACGAAGAACACAAATAAATTACTATGACAAGATATTTTGAATGCTCGCACCGGCTATGAATTGAATATTTTACTCGAGAGACAACTTTTTATATCCGGCGATCTTACTTATATATAATGTCACATTTGAATTTGCGCTCGTTGTCATATTTCGACACTACTGATGTCAAATTTTATTAGTGTTATTACTTCTTTGGACAGTCACAAAATTGGACAAGTCAGTATTTTATTAAGTAATCGGAGCGCCTAAGTTTCTCCCACGGAGCACTTTGAGAACCTATGCCTTAGTAGACCAGGGAAGAAATTTTCGAAAAAGTGTTTGAAGTATCGTTGTACATGTTTAATAGCTGAGTTTTAGGCGGAATATTGTACAATTTTAGCATCTCTTTGAAAATTAGCTGTTTTCATCTAATAATTAAATATTCACTCCAGCTCACTATATTAAGATTTTGTGTCAACGCTTCCGAGTGGCCAAAAACTTAATATGGATACGCATTATCGCAAATTTACCTTATGTCCAGGCTTGTCCATGGGAAACGTGCCATGAGATGGGATGGGATAACACACCTTTGTATTTCCCATGGGACGCGTGGGACACGAAAACCATATGATTTTCAGGGAAATGATGGTAAAAATTTTCGTTATGGATTTCGTGTCCATATATTTGAGCATAGCTCTCTTGTTAGTTATAAATAGCAAAACATATTCAGCATTAACAATATACTTCGTGAAAGGGCTGATGGACACATATATAATAGTTATGAATAAAAAGTTAACTAAGTCCGTTTTTTCGGGAAACCTGCTGACAAAGTATTATTTTTATTATATTGAGTATAAGCTCAGCTTCGGTTTGTCTGTCAAATGGAATTTTTTTTGGTAAACCCCCCAAATACTTTATAATATCATGATTCGGACAACTATCGTTTTTTTGTGGCTAATGAGCGAATAAGCCAAGAATGAATTTTAGCAATAAAAAACCGTGTTTTTGTTATATTACCACCCAATATTTGGAATAAAACTTGCATTGCTTTGTTCCAAATTTTGTCAAATTTTCCGTCATTGTTGAGAAGGAACTTTTCCCCTTGTGTTTGTAGTAATACTGTTAGTTTAAGCACCAATGCGCGCTAATAATTTTATATGGCAAAGTCTTTAGAACCGGACCAGTGTTCATTTCTCAGTATCGTTGGCATGAAATTTAATAGTATCAGCAATTATTCACTGGGGCAATGGTTTTCAAAGGGTGGGGCGCGCTTTGCAAAAGAGGCGTAGACAATTTTTGAAAGGGCATGTAGCTAATTAAATCTATTTTTTGTTTGTTGGACTTAATCGTGCATTTTTTGGATATTTACATTCCATCCCCGTATTTTCAAGGTATTTTTGAATGAAACATAATATTTGTTATATGTAGCTTATTGCCAGCTAGTTATTTTTGAGTCGTTGCGAGCATTTTCATAACAAGAGTTACATTGTAATCACCACAATTCGTAAAAATATTTTCATAGCTATACTATACTTATGAAAAAAAATTATACTCAAGATATAAGTACCAGTACTTCTTTATCGATTTCTCCTTGAATCCTCCCTTGAAAACGTCTACCTAACTGCTAGAACAGCATTGTATCAATAATAATATAGAGAGGAAATCATTAATTCTAAAACATTGAAACTCATTTCTATGTATAATGAATTAAATTGAGTACACACTGAGTTTTGCGGATACAAGGATGACTATATACCCTGTGTCATATTTATATGTATATTGCCTTCTTTTATTGATAGCATAGTCATTATTTTCTTTCATAGAATTTATTGATTTAATTTTCTGGGCCAATCTGGCTAAACTTATATATGTAATTTGAAAGTATCATGGTCTATGACCATGGTAGTAACCAGTTAACCGTGTCATTCGTGTTTCAAGCTAGAATTACATTAGCTTTCCAATAACGATGTGATATAAGTAATTCCAACCGAGTGTATCAATGTGAATTCTATACCATTTGGCACTGGTTAACTACGCCATGCAAGCCCCGAACTAAAATATCGTTTCAAGTGGCGATACTGTAACGCAGTGGTTCTCAAACTTCTTCGTATTGTGACACCCTCCAAAAAATATGCTCAAGTTGCGACTTTTCATGGAAACCGTATTAAACCGTACCTTCCAATAAAGGACCTTTTTTGCAATGAGTTTTATTTAAACGATCAAAGTAAACTAAACCAAAGTCAGTGAAATTGCATTTAATGGAATGGGAATACTTGCGTCTTTTTACAACTGTTACTAAACCTTGGTAAGAATTGTGAGAGCCGCACGCATTTCTCTCTCAACATTTACTCGAGATCGATATTTTGTTCGTATTACGACCATGGTCGCAAATCTTGCTTCACATGAATACGAAATCGCAAAAGGGATCAGAGTGCGCAACGCTTTTTTTTTACCAATGAAGGATGATCCTTATTGAAGAAAATCCAAATTTCTTTTTACATCGATTTCGTTTAAAAACGACGAAGAAAAGCAGCAATGTTTTGTTGAAGCAAGATTTTGGCCAGTGAAACATGTTATCTAATAAGCCCAAACGGCATTTAGTATCATCGCATCCCCAGTTGCAACAAAAATCACGGAATTTTTCTACTTGAACGATCCAAAGTCATGTAGCCTACGTCGTACTTGCGTTTTTAGCCTTTTCTTGTTTAGTATCATTTTCACGCTTGTATTATTACTTTTTCTACGTGCCGCAAAAGAGATTCCGCAAAAAAAAAATTTACGACGCCCACTTTGAAAACCACTGCTGTAACGTATCAATATAGCCGTAAATCCTATTGGTAATAGTTCGTTCATGTTCATAACTGTCTGAATCTAGAAATATATTTCCTATTGGTAATAGTTCGTTCATGTTCATAACTTTTTGAATCTATAAATATATTTCCTATTGCTATATCGTTGATTGCAGGTACTAATATGTTAGGTTATTACGTGTATACATATATATAAATGATCCAATAGAATAAATACACGGATTTGTCTATATTTCTTATGTTTTATTTATATGGGTATTACTTTATTGATAACATGGTTCTTAATATTCTGTGTAGAATTCACTTGTTTTTTTCCACAAAATAGTATCATACTATATAAAAGAATCCGACTAAGCGCAGAAATGTATCTGTAAATTATCATGGCCTATATCAGTGGTTCCTAAACTTTTTATTCGCAGTAATATATACCCACCCAGTTTACAAAAACATTCGAGGTCAGAAACGAATATAATACAGAACAAATAAACAAGGTAAATCATAGTTTATAGTGTTTTTTTCAATGAGATATATAAGCTTATTGGTCTTCCAGAGAGTATTTTTTTTTAATTTTTGGTGACATTTTCGTCAGCCACAATCTCAACTCACCCCGTTTACTAATTGAATGGCGAGGTCGTAAATGAAAGAATCCAGGTTTCTGCCTTCTGTCTTTTTTGCATGGTTTGTCAAATTATGAGAGATTTTCATTAAAAAGATACATCTTTATAAAAATCACGTATCGATGCATTTCTCAAATATAACATATGGATTTTATTTCCTCATTTCATTGCATTTCAAGGAGCTCCATTTAAATTAAATATTTTCTGCGCTATTGAACCCCTGCCCATTGCAGCGTGTTCTCATTCGTCGTATTATATTTAAATTGTAGGCTCGTTAAACGATTAACTCTTCACTAAATTATCAGGTTATAATATAATTATAACCGCCCACTTTGGGAATCCCTGGTTTATACCACCTGGTAGTAAACAGTTAATACCTATGCCATTCATGTTCCAATCCAGAATCGCAATAAATTTTCAATACTGGTAATATTGGAGTGAGTCTAATCAAGTACATTAATATAACCGTGAATCTTACTACCTTCGATACTGGTTAACCATGTAATTTGTGTCCCAAACTGAAATTTTCAATAAGGATAATATATAAATTAGGCCAATTGTACACCCGACTTATACTTCCCTTGGTAGTCCTAGTAACCAACAACCATACAATTCATATTGATAAGTGTTCGAAGCAGGCAATCGATGGTAGTCCAAGTAACCATACGATTCATATTGATAAGTGTTCGAAGCTGGCATTCCTTGGTAGTCCAAGTAACCATACGGTTCATATTGGTAAGTGTTTGAAGCCGGCAATCCTTGGTAGTCCAAGTAACCATACGATTCATATTTATGAATGTTCGAAGTAGGTTGATAGGTGTTCGAAGCTGGCAATATTCCTAATGCGCTGTTATTAGGTGCGAGTATTCATATCTTATATTCATGCGTGTATGTAATATGTATGACGCTTTATTTATTATTGCAAATATTACGACTCTAAAATCGTTTATCATGAGGTACCAAAGCTAACATGTCCTTATCATTCTGCATACCATGAACCATTTTTTTTTTATCTTGAAACCCGTTTTCACCAGAGGGTATTAATGTAGTTGTTAATCCCCTCTCCCAAAATTCGTGTCCTAAAATTAAATTTCCTATGATATACTATAGCCGCAAATACCTTATAACCAGTATAGACCTTCATTGGTAGTGTTCCTAGAACCCATGCCCCTCATGTCCATAAGTTTTCAAATCTAGAACTATATTCCCTATTTCTTCATAGTTTATATTTCGAGTATTAATATGTTATGTTCTTATAATGAATGTAGAATGTCTACAATCCCTGTGGCTAATTTAGAGGACCTCAATATTAGGTGAATATAACGCACAATGCCTGTGGTACACAAACATTTTAAGCCGTTCAAGTTTGGAATATCTAGCGTCTCGTGTAAATTACTTGTATATCTATCAATAAATAATATCTGCAATTTTTTCGGGAAATCTGTTGACAAAGTATTATTTTTATTATATTGAGTATAAGCTCAGCTTTGGTTTGTCTGTCAAATGGAATTTATGTCCTGTATAATATCATGATTCGGACAACTATCGTTTTTTTCTGGCTAATAAGTAATTCCAACCGAGTGTATCAATGTGAATTCTATACGATTTGGCATTGGTTAACTACGCCATGCAAGCCCCAAAATAAAATATCGTTTCCAGTGGCGATACTGTAACGCAGCAAATCAGCAAATAATTTTATTGAAACGAAAAATTAATATTTTTATTTTTTTTAACTTCTAGTATAAGCTTAGCTACTCTGTGTCCATGTTAATTACAGCTCCAAAGATTGATAAGGACATAGTTTAAAAGACTATGTTTTTAACCAAATCTCTTTTCTGTATTTCTGTTAAATAGCATTTTTGTGATTTAAATACCTTGATAGTGTCTTAGGTCAACGAAATTTAGTTTCACCTAAAATTAGATGGACTCGGTATACACATTAACATAACATTGGATTGATTTTTTTTTATGTATTTTTAATATAAGTTTACCTTTGCTTTACCTCTGCCAAACAGCACTTTTTGTGATTTATAAATCCCAAACTTGATAATGAAACTATATATTTATTTTCAGTTTTCTAAAACACTGCTTGAAAGAGTCATTGCATCAAACAGAATCGACATTGTTAATAGTCTGGTGCATCATGGAGTGAGATTGACGCCTATATAGTCTAAAAAGTAAAGAGCAAGTATATATGTAATCTTATAATCTTTCAATTCATATTTTGTCACGTATAAACTGATATATATATCATGTTCAATCCCGCTAGTCAGGAAGAGCTGCAAATATTTCAATTATCGCACAAGATGTCCAAAATATTATCCATTGGGAACCACTCTATTAGACCGTTTTCCTTTATCAATTTTACCCTTTCATTTTTGTTTCGCGAGGCGAGATAAAAAGTGTAAAAGTTCCGTGGCCGAAAAAGTTTGGGAAACGCTGGTCTAGAACAGTAGTTTTTTTTTACCTGGGTTCAATCGAATTTTTGGTGTTCGTTGGAGCTGTTCCAGGGGTTCGACGAGGGTCCTTCAAATTAACACAGTTTTATATTATGGCACTTTTCTATCACATCGTCTACAAATTATGCAAATTTAGCTACAGTTCATCTCAGATATTAGAACTTACACGTTCAACAACTAATAAATTAGCGATCAGTAGAGGTTGCGCGAGACTAACTCCCAATCCTTTCTCTAGTGTTTCTCTGTTGTGTAAATGTGTTTAACATTTATCAATGTGTTCTAGGCTCAGATCTTGATAGCCAGGGTCCTTTTAATGTGATTCTTTTAAAGGCGTTGAATTCTTTTTAGTATTGCTTTTTAGTATTGCTCTTTTCTTGTGGTAGTTGTCGAGTCCGGAGTTTGGCAGGATCCATTCGGATACAGAAGTCACGCGAAAAGACTAATATAACGATCAGTAGAGGTTGCGCGAGACTAACTCCCAATCCTTCCTCTATGCCTTTGCGCTAGTGGATCCGCATGCATGTAATGCAAGGATGCTGTAGCAAGAATAAAATACCATACTATGCAATTCAAGAGTCTGTGCTGTGCACACCAACACAAATATATTTCTGTAACGTTTCGTCTGACCAAAATCAGACTTCCTCAAAAATCAGACAAGCAGTTTACAACAATGACAAGAAAAGAGCAATCATGCAGTTTAAATATGGCGATAAATAAATTTGTTTGAAATTAATTGTGACCAAACAATGAAAAAACGAGAATCGGTTGGAAACCGAAGACTTATCGATCGATAGTTAGGGGATCCCCCAAAACAGAAACTGCAGATTCATCCGCTCTTGTAACTTGCGCACTGCGCATCGCACATACACACTCGGCGGGTTTCAAAATTCTCTCGCTTTACAAAAATCTAGATCACTATATCAATAATTGATTGATAACTCGCTAATTATACGACATAATTCGCCCAAAATCAATAGGCTTCTGGTCCGAGATAAGATGAATGCACATGCAAAATCTGGAGCAGATTCAATCTCGCTTTCGTGAGATATCGCGTGCATCTAACAGACACACAGACAGACAGACATACAGACAAATACCTATCAATATACTTACCGATCTTAAGATCGATAAGTAACAATTATTGATATTCAGAAACAGATTGCGAAATAAAAAAATGCGATCGGTTCCCAGCATGGAATAATTGTTCCGCGGCGTGCTTGATTTCACAATAAGTTTTACTAGAACATTTATCAATGTGTTCTAGGCTCCGATCTTGATAGGATCTTGATCTTGATAGATCTTGATAGGAAAGGTCTGAGCCTAGAATGATTTTTCAATTCTGATTTTTTTTCGCCAAGTTAGATCGAAACAGCTAGCGAGTCCGATCGAACGCTAGAATACGCGTGTCTCAGCAGTCTTTGGAGTCTAAAAAGCGTTTCAAGGTACGGATGCTTGCCATCTATGATACAGAAAAATCTATTTTTTTTTCTTTTTAAAAGAAGGGAGGGTGGGTCGACCCGCAAAACCACCCCCGGGCTACGCCACTGTGCAGTGGTTAGTTCACGGGCAGGTGTGCAGTTTTAGCCGGTATGCAATAAATTTTTCTGCTTTGTTAATATTCCAATTCCAATATATCCAATTCATATCTAAATTATCAAATTACATTTTCTGTCATTCATAAACCTAAAACTTGAAATAGTTCATATAGTTCACATAATGACATAGTTCGAAAAATTATTAGTACATTCACATTTTTACCCCCCAGCCGAAATTAAATCAAAATAATTAATTATTTTTTTGAAATTAATCACATTGAGCCACCACAACTTTTTGTTGAATCAAGTTTTTTTATATTAGTGCTCGATTTAATGAAATATACAAATTTTCCCCCGCTATTGTGTTTCATTCTCAATTTCGTTTGCACTGTATATTAAATATTTAAGTATATTACCACAGTAGAATATGTTTCTTTGGAAAAATGAGATTTCGGAAAACACCACCGCTCGCTTTAAAATAACAAATTAATAGTTGTTCAGCTTGGGTTATATGGTTCGGGTTAGGAATGATTTGAAAATTTAAAATCTGCATTCGGGTGTTTTTTTTTTGAAGTTGATGCTTCCATTGGATTGAATTTAAATCTGCCATTAACTTAACTCAATCTACCCGCCCTCCATTTGAGCTAAATCTCATCGGAAAACTTGATTAGGGCGCTTTGTGCCAGACGCTTCCCGATACGCGTGTGCCTTTTGCTCAGCCGTGTCGCGTTGAAAATGAGAGAAATTTTTTATTTATTTATTTATTTTTTTTGGTTTGGTTTTGGTACCGCTCTGATAAATACAAGCGAAATCGACTCGACAACAAAGTCTCTCACGAAAGTAAAAATTACGTCACCGTTCTGGCAAGCCCAAACCTCGCTTTTGAAGCAAATTCAAGCAAATTCAAACAAATTCAAGCAAAAATATTCAATTAACAAAGGGCGCATGTTTTCGTGAGTAATTTCGAGCGAGCGCATATAATGTTTGTTATTATTGTGCGGGTAATGATTACTAGCTTATATACGCGCTGAAAACGATTGCTCGCTAGCTCAAATTACTTTCTTTCAAGTAATAACATATTCCTCTGTATATTTCTAACTTTGAAATACTTACAGACATAAAACTCGGAGAATTCAAAATATGATAAAGAGAAATTACGTGCTACCGTGGCCACAAACAATCGGACAAGCATATATCATGCTTGAAAACGACGCAAAAGTTTCTTATTGCTTTTGTTTTGATTTACTCTTTTGACTTAGTGCACGATGAGACGTATACGTAAAGGATATTAACTCTTCCTCAACAAACATATTAGGGTCACATTTTTATGAGCACCTAAGTGCTTTCCCGGCATAACAAATTAGTAGTTGTTCAGCTTGGGTTCGGGTTAGGAATGATTCAAAAATTTGAAATCTTATTCAGGGATGTGTTTTTTTTTTTCTGAAATTAATTCTTCCATTGAATTGAATTTAGATCTGTCGTAACTTAAATGCCCGACTCAGATTTGTGTTTGGTGAATTTGAATTTTTATTTAAATAGAAAAAAATTCTGATAAATAATAATTTATTTCTAAGTCATTGTCGCATGGATGTCTTAGCCGTACAAAAATACATTGGAAAATGCCCAATGATGTTTATTATTCTTACTTAAGTAAAACAGTAAAGATGGAAAGTATTAATGTTAAGCTAAATATTGGAGAAATGCTTGATCAGATGTTTGAAAGCCATGCACAACAACAGATTCATAAAAAAGCCCAATTTATTGGTGCAAATATTTGACTGAAAACATATTAATTGAAAGCGAAAGTTTTTCGGATTTTGTCTCCATTAGTAAATTCATTAGAACCGTTAAGTTTTAATGTCAGACACGACATAATTTTGGTGGTAAAAATGTGAATCAAACAGCTGGGGTGTACAAATTATAATACAGGAATAATAATACATACATTCATATAGTTTTTGATTGTTATCAAATTGTTGTGTTTGATTATTACTCGATCTGTTTATCCTGGGTTTGTGCGCTTGATATTCCAACGGTTGATGTTTTTGACTCCTTTTCAAAAGGTGCAGTCCGTCTGTCGGGTATCTAATGTAGCAAAGAAATGTGATTTCTTGTGATTGGTTGCTAAATCTTTTGAAGGCTACAATGTTGAATATTTGACGCTTACACTGGATATTCATATTTTTGAGCGCATAGAAAACTGTTCCAAACATGCTGGCAGGCCAGAAAATATCCAATTTAGACTGCACACATGCCGAGTCATATTAATTAAGCCCTCGCTTAATCGTTTGTTCTTCTATTTTAGCTGATCCTCTGCTAATAAGTGGACATTTAAAAACTTGTTTGGGTATACCAAGGACATGCCACTATAATGTCGTATTACCATACATTTCTTCAAATAGCCGCGTTTTCATTACTTTAACTTGTTTCTAATTTCAATGTTGGATAGTGTTAGATTAATTTTAGGTTAAAACACGTCCAACTAACTGTTAACTGAAGGCGCTTATATTCACCCAATATGCTGGATAATGCCTCTGCTACACTGGTTAAACTTGTGCGTGCACTGAAAAATATACACAAAAGGAAACTGATTCATAATTTAAAGCCGAGATAAAATAATGATTATGAGACGGAATGTGCTTGGGCGCTAAACTGTGTTTGGAAAGACTAAAGTTTTGGAGTTGGATAGTTTTAAATTTCGCCGACGGAAATGCTTTGCTTTTATTCATTCCGTATCACATTAATGAAATTTGAAGCGTCAAAAAATAAATAAAAATACGCTTGTTGCGTAAATGAACCTTGTTGGTTGTAATTGTGACAAAATTATACTACTTTGAGCATTTGAAAAAATAAAAATGCGGATTCTACTTGCTTTCATGCAGAGGAAAATATGGAATACATGTGAAGAAGAAAAATGTCTGTCCATTCCACATTTTGTTCTGTAGCTCCTTGCGTTTCAGACTTATTCATTTTTTGTTGTTGTCAAGATCGTTTTTGATTTTACAGTTTTTTTTCTCTTGGTTTTAAAAAGACCATTTATTGTGAATGTTTACACGCATTTTCTACTTGAGTCTCTTGCTTATCGTTTGTTCTCCTTTTCCCCCTAATAAGAGGTCATCTATGAACTTGTCCTGGAATCACGATGCCATGAAAATATAATGTAATTGTAACTTACGGGTCGTCTTCTGATAGTCTCGTTTTTATTACTTCAACTTGGTTCCAATTTTAATGCTCGATTCAAATTAGAATATTTTCAAGTTGAAACACGTCCAAATATTAACAGCTAAACTAACACGAGGGCAGCTAAACTAACACAAATTGCTAGGTTCATTTTGCAATAATATCGTCTGGCTTGAATATTAATTTTTTAACGAATGTTCATATAACTATCGTGTATTGTTTACTTGTTTTATTTCATTATTAATTGAGGTATATTGGCTTTTCATTAATTTCGATTTCGGGTTAGAGTGGTTAAATGAGTGTTCTACCTTCTGCTTAAAACAAACATCAATGTCGTTATACAGTCAGTGCTGGTCAAAACTAAATTGAAAGGCTTTCTGTAAAAGGTATCGGGCATCGGTGATAATATTTGGTATCGGTATTCGTATTGATATCGGCTAAATGTAGACTGATATTTCCACGATAAGTAACTTTTTGATCAATTCCAGAATGTTTTTAAAAAGTAGCTCGAAATACTGATATGAAAATTATTTTTTGCTTTTCACGGTATTAGCCTCGTTAAGTATGAGCAATGCTGTTTCCCAACCGCGCAAATAGAAACGGGAATAGGATTATGACCTGATTTTAGCCATTTATCAGCCCAACTAATTTGGCTATTTTTGCAGCCCATTTTTTATATTGACATTTTTAACATTACATGGAAATTATGAGGAAATATATCAAACGGGAATTTTTAGATTTGTAAAATACAAAATACGACGTTATAATGGCATAAAATTCTGCGCACGCAACTCGATGTATCAGTTAGATAGAGTGAGTAAACATTTATTTATTTTACCCCCCCCCCACAGTAGCCAAACCCGATGAGTTTTTTAACCGAACACCGATATTATTAGCGTCAGTGCGCAATGTATTTAAACCAAAAAACGTATCAGGATTCGAATAATAATTTCTTATTATCTGAAATATGTCTCTTTCAATCTGAAAAATTGTGTGGCATGAATAATGCTTGTAAACTGTTACTTCAACTAATTTGGACTGCACACTTGAAATAATAATTACATAGCATGTAAATGTCGGCAATTTCTGCTTTAAAATATTGATATCGGCGTTTTATCGTTGTTGTCGGATCGGTATCGGCGACAAGTGGTATCGGTACATCTCTCTTGTTGGAATCTCTAGTATAATGTAATGGACGTTAATGTTATGTTTAAAATAGACATCCATCCCATGCGTTATTGTATCAAATGATATGTTGTAAAACAATGTACTCTTTTACTGCAAACATTAAAAACTCGTATGAGATCGAATAGCATCCCTTATTATGCCACAATAGCATGTAATTGGTTACACATACTAATAGTAAGATTCATTTCCTCAGCTACAGACAAAGTTTAATTGTTTTATTCCGTATATATGTTTGATCCGAGGTTATTTTGAAAGTTATCGGCCATCGTACTTTTGGTGAATGACCGTTCATAGACTACTCCCTTTAAGGCAATTTAATCTCCTGTTCGTGGGACGAAAATAAACATGTTGACGTAAACAAAATCTTGTATCGTCTTGTCTTCTCATATTCTTGTTTGTTTATTATTACTTCGGTATTTCGGATCATTGCAAGTCGGCTATTTAAGAGTTAATGCTCGCATTAGAAGTTTGTCGTTTAAGTAGTGTTAATTTAATTGCCGTAATAAACGGATTGTTTGCTTGTTTTATATTTTGGTTAAATAGGTTCATTCATATTACATAAATTATTAATGTTGCTATTGTTTGCATCTTTTGAAATTAAGTATGTTGTCGACATACTTCGACGTCAGGTTGGACGTAAACTTTAGCAACCCTATACATCTACAATATGCGTTTCGACCTCTACAATAATCATTTTTATCACCACACTATTGTCGTATTTCATCTCATATTATTCGTCTCTCGTACATTGTTCATGTAGATTGGATATTTCATTGCCAGTAATGGACTACAATCATATTCAAAGTGGTGGAGTTGTTAATATTGTGAAACTAGAAGGTTATAAGTATGTGGGAGTTGATGACGCGCAGCGTCACCGCCCAACACGTTATAGGGGCCTTGTAGAGCCTCATCATACGTAATAAGTTTCTTATAATTTACTTCCTCCACTATAAAAAGGCATAATAACTAAATGTATATATATTATTACAGGATTACTCAATTATGAAACTTGACGACTCTTTCTGTTTTTCAAAAGAAAATGAAACTCAATTATTCAAATAGGAAGAAGAGTTTTATTGAAGATAACTAAGATGTGCTAGCCACCAAATGCGTTGAGTCCACACACAAGACTTTGATATAGAAAAATTGACTGTTGGTTTGAAACTGTATCCCATTGTCATACGTACTTTGCAATCGTATGCATGTGCACTGATTACCAATATGTGGTCGCAAACAAATGCACTGGGCAGTACACACGAATGTATTTATATCAAATAAGACTGTTGTTTAAAACTATACCAAAATGCCATACACACTGTAAAAGGATTATAAGCGGAAGTTCAACATGGCTCGACCCATGAAGAACTATTTATGTAATTTGAATAATTGCAAACAAATTCTTGATTATATATTCATTAATGAATTGAATAATAGCTCAGAAAACTAAATACAATTGTTATTTGTATTTTAACACCCTGTAATGCAATCGTTTATTTGATGTCCTGGTATGAAAAAATTTAAATATTTCTTTCGTTTTACGTTATACTTATATTTTTATTACTGTTATCGTATATTACTGATTTATTATTTATATTATTGTTTTTCACTGATATTGTATATTTTTTAATAAGCTTTTCTTGAAAATATGCTACTTCCGTGTTTGGCTATCTTATTTGTTATAATCATTATTTTCTATAGTATTTTTAGATATTTTTTAACAGGAAAACAAGATATCGTGAAGACAAAGGAAAAGTATTGACAGGGATTGCCATGGCTTTTTTTTTTAAATATTTGTTTCGTTATAGATAAATTTAGACCCATTCCCGCCATTAGGAAAAATAGGGTTTTTATTAGGCTTAGATATTTTTAATGTTATTTTAGCTTCTCAGACACAGAACTATGAAGGGACCTGGAAAAATTAAGAAAAGACGGATACAAGAAAAATCTACAAATTACATGTAAATATCTTTACTAATTTTATTAGGCTTAGATATTGTTAATATTATCTTAGCTTCTCAGGCACGGAATTTTGAAGGCACTGAAGAAAATGAAAAAAGAGGGAACCAGAGACAAATCTTAAATACCGGTAAATATGTTATTATTATTATTGAATATTTATTAATAAAGCTTTTTTTGATAATATGCTGTATCCATATTTATCTATTTTATTTGTCATAATCATTATTTTCTCTTCTATTTTAGAGATATTTTCAACAGGAAACAAGATAATGTGACACCGACAAAAGAAGAAAAGTATTAACAGGGATCGCCATGGCTTTTTTACCATAAACATTTTATTTGTTATAGATAGATTTAGACCCATTCCCGCCATTAGGAAAAATAGGGTTTTTATTGGGCTCAGATATTTTTAATGTTATTCTAGCTTCTCAGGCACAGAACTATGAAAGGACTGGAAAAATCGAGAAAAGACGGATACCAGGAAAATCTACAAATTACATGTAATTATTTTTACTAATTTTATTAGGCTTAGATATTGTTAATATTATCTTAGCTTCTCAGGCACAGAATTTTGAAGGCACTGAAGAAATTGAAAAAAGACGGAACCAGAGACAAATCTAAAATACCGGTAAATATGTTATTATTATTATTGAATATTTATTAATAAAGCTTTTTTTGATAATATGCTGTATCCATATTTGCCTATCTTATTTGTCATAATCATTATTTTCTCTTCTATTTTAGAGATATTTTCAACAGGAAACAAGATATTGTGACACCGACAGAAGAATAAAAGTATTAACAAGGCTTGCCATGCTTTTTGTTTTGTTTTCAATATTTTATTTGGTATAGATAGATTTAGACCCATTCCCGCCATTAGGAATAATAGAGTTTTTATTAGGCTTAGATATTTTTAATGTTATTCTAGCTTCTCAGGCACAGAACTATGAAGGGACTGGAAAAAACAAGAAAAGACGGATACAAGGAAAATCTACAAATTACATGTAAATATTTTTACTAATTTTATTAGGCTTAGATATTGTGAATATTATCTTAGCTTCTCAGGCACAGAATTTTGAAGGCACTGAAAAAATTGAAAAAAGAGGGAACCAGAGACAAATCTAAAATACCGGTAAATATGTTATTATTATTATTGAATATTTATTAATAAAGCTTTTTTCGATAATATGCTGTATCCATATTTGCCTATCTTATTTGTCATAATCATTATTTTCTCTTCTATTTTAGAAATATTTTCAACAGGAAACAAGATATTGTGACACCGACAAAAGAAGAAAAGTATTAACAGGGATCGCCATGGCTTTTTCACTGTTAATATTTTATTTGTTATAGATAGATTCAGACCCATTCCCGCCATTAGGAAAAATAGGGTTTTTATTAGGCTTAGATATTTTTAATGTTATTATAGCTTCTCAGGCACAGAACCATGAAAGGACTGGAAAACTTAAGAAAAGACGGATACAAGAAAAATCTACAATTTACATGTAAATATTTTTTACCAATTTTATTAGGCTTTGATATTGTAAATATTATCTTAGCTTCTCAGGCACAGAATTTTGAAGGCACTGAAGAAATTGAAAAAAGACGGAACCAGAGACAAATCTAAAATACCGGTAAATATGTTATTATTATTATTGAATATTTATTAATAAAGCTTTTTTTGATAATGTGCTGTATCCATATTTGCCTATCTTATTTGTCATAATCATTATTTTCTCTTCTATTTTAGAGGTATTTTAAACAGGAAACAAGATATTGTGACACCGACAAAAGAAGAAAAGTATTAACAGGAATCGCCATGGATTTTTCACTGTTAAAATTTTATTTGTTATAGATAGATTTAGACCCATTCCCGCCATTAGAAAACATAAGGTTTTCATTTGGCTTAGATATTTTTAGTGTTATTCTAGCTTCTCAGGCACAGAACTATGAAGGGACTGGAAAAATTAAGAAAAGACGGATACAAGGAAAATCTACAAATTAACTGTAAATATTTTTTACCAATTTTATTAGGCTTAGATAATGTTAATATTATCATAGCTTCTCAGGCACAGAATTTTGAAGGCACTGAAGAAATTGAAAAAGACGGAACCAGAGACAAATCTAAAATACCGGTAAATATGTTATTATTATTATTGAATATTTATTAATAAAGCTTTTTTTGATAATATGCTGTATCCATATTTGCCTATCTTATTTGTCATAATCAATATTTTCTCTTCTATTTTAGAGATATTTTCAACAGGAAACAAGATATTGTGACACCGACAAAAGAAGAAAAGTATTAACAGGGCTTGCCATGTTTTTTGTTTTGTTTTCAATATTTTATTTGGTATAGATAGATTTAGACCCATTCCCGCCATTAGGAATAATAGAGTTTTTATTAGGTTTAGATATTTTTAATGTTATTCTAGCTTTTCAGGCACAGAACTATGAGGGGACTGGAAAAATTAAGAAAAGACGGATACAAAGAAAATCTACAAATTACATGTAAATATTTTTGCTTATTTTATTAGGCTTAGATATTGTTAATATTATCTTAGCTTCTCAGGCACAGAATTTTGAAGGCACTGAAAAAATTGAAAAAAGACGGAACCAGAGACAAATCTAAAATACCGGTAAATATGTTATTATTATTATTGAATATTTATTAATAAAGCTATTTTTGATAATATGCTGTATCCATATTTGCCCAACTTATGTGTCATAATCATTATTTTCTCTTCTATTTTAAAGATATTTTCAACAGGAAACAAGATATTGTGACACCGACAAAAGAAGAAAAGTATTAACAGGGATCGCCATTGCTTTTTCACTATTAACATTTTATTTGTTATAGATAGATTTAGACCCATTCCCGCCATTAGGAAAAATAGGGTTTTTATTAGGCTTAGATATTTTTAATGTTATTCTAGCTTCTCAGGCACAGAACTATGAAGGGACTGGAAAAAATTAAGAAAAGACGGATACAAGGAAAATCTACAAATTACATGTAAATAATTTTGCCAATTTTATTAGGCTTAGATATTGTTAATATTATCTTAGCTTCTCAGGCACAGAATTTTGAAGGCACTGAAGAAATTGAAAAAAGACGGAACCTGAGACGAATCTAAAATACCGGTAAATATGTTATTATTATTATTATTGAATATTTATTAATAAAGCTTTTTTTGATAATATGCTGTATCCACATTTGCCTATCTTATTTGTCATAATCATTATTTTCTCTTCTATTTTAGAGTAATTTTCAATAGGAAACAAGATATTGTGACACCGACAGAAGAAGAAAAGTATTAACAAGGCTTGCCATGTTTTTTGTTTTGTTTTCAATATTTTATTTGGTATAGATAGATTTAGACCCATTCCCGCCATTAGGAATAATAAAGTTTTTATTAGGTTTAGATATTTTTAATGTTATTCTAGCTTCTCAGGCACAGAACTATGAAGAGACTGGAAAAATTAAGAAAAGACGGATACAAGGAAAATCTACAGATTACATGTAAATATTTTTACCAATTTTATTAGGCTTAGATATTGTAAATATTATCTTAGATTCTCAGGCATAAAATTTGGAAAGCACTGAAGAAATTGAAAAAAGACGAAACCTGAGACAAATCTAAAATACCGGTAAATATGTTATTATTATTATTGAATATTTATTAATAAAGCTTTTTTTGATAATATGCTGTATCCATATTTGCCTATCTTATTTGTCATAATCATTATTTTCTCTTCTATTTTAGAAATATTTTCAACAGGAAACAAGATATTGTGACACCGACAAAAGAAGAAAAGTATTAACAGGGATCGCCATGGCTTTTTCACTGTTAATTTTTTATTTGTTATAGATAGATTCAGACCCATTTCCCCCCATTAGGAAAAATAGGGTTTTTATTAGGCTTAGATATTTTTAATGTTATTATAGCTTCTCAGGCACAGAACCATGAAAGGACTGGAAAACTTAAGAAAAGACGGATACAAGAAAAATCTACAAATTACATGTAAATATTTTTTACCAATTTTATTAGGCTTTGATATTGTAAATATTATCTTAGCTTCTCAGGCACAGAATTTTGAAGGCACTGAAGAAATTGAAAAAAGACGGAACCAGAGACAAATCTAAAATACCGGTAAATATGTTATTATTATTATTGAATATTTATTAATAAAGCTTTTTTTTGATAATGTGCTGTATCCATATTTGCCTATCTTATTTGTCATAATCATTATTTTCTCTTCTATTTTAGAGGTATTTTAAACAGGAAACAAGATATTGTGACACCGACAAAAGAATTAAAGTATTAACAGGGATCGCCATGGATTTTTCACTGTTAAAATTTTATTTGTTATAGATAGAATTAGACCCATTCCCGCCATTAGAAAACATAAGGTTTTCATTTGGCTTAGATATTTTTAATGTTATTCTAGCTTCTCAGGCACAGAACTATGAAAGGACTGGAAAAATTAAGAAAAGACGGATACAAGGAAAATCTACAAATTACATGTAAATATTTTTTACCAATTTTATTAGGCTTAGATAATGTTAATATTATCTTAGCTTCTCAGGCACAGAATTTTGAAGGCACTGAAGAAATTGAAAAAGACGGAACCAGAGACAAATCTAAAATACCGGTAAATATGTTATTATTATTATTGAATATTTATTAATAAAGCTTTTTTTGATAATATGCTGTATCCATATTTCCCTATCTTATTTGTCATAATCAATAATTTCTCTTCTATTTTAGAGATATTTTCAACAGGAAACAAGATATTGTGACACCGACAAAAGAAGAAAAGTATTAACAGGGCTTGCCATGTTTTTTGTTTTGTTTTCAATATTTTATTTGGTATAGATAGATTTAAACCCATTCCCGCCATTAGGAATAATAGAGTTTTTATTAGGTTTAGATATTTTTAATGTTATTCTAGCTTTTCAGGCACAGAACTATGAGGGGACTGGAAAAATTAAGAAAAAACGGATACAAAGAAAATCTACAAATTACATGTAAATATTTTTGCTTATTTTATTAGGCTTAGATATTGTTAATATTATCTTAGCTTCTCAGGCACAGAATTTTGAAGGCACTGAAAAAATTGAAAAAAGACGGAACCAGAGACAAATCTAAAATACCGGTAAATATGTTATTATTATTATTGAATATTTATTAATAAAGCTTTTTTTGATAATATGCTGTATCCATATTTGCCTAACTTATTTGTCATAATCATTATTTTCTCTTCTATTTTAAAGATATTTTCAACAGGAAACAAGATATTGTGACACCGACAAAAGAAGAAAAGTATTAACAGGGATCGCCATTGCTTTTTCACTATTAACATTTTATTTGTTATAGATAGATTTAGACCCATTCCCGCCATTAGGAAAAATAGGGTTTTTATTAGGCTTAGATATTTTTAATGGTATTCTAGCTTCTCAGGCACAGAACTATGAAGGGACTGGAAAAAATTAAGAAAAGACGGATACAAGGAAAATCTACAAATTACATGTAAATATTTTTACCAATTTTATTAGGCTTAGATATTGTTAATATTATCTTAGCTTCTCAGGCACAGAATTTTGAAGGCACTGAAGAAATTGAAAAAAGACGGAACCTGAGACGAATCTAAAATACCGGTAAATATGTTATTATTATTATTATTGAATATTTATTAATAAAGCTTTTTTTGATAATATGCTGTATCCACATTTGCCTATCTTATTTGTCATAATCATTATTTTCTCTTCTATTTTAGAGATATTTTCAACAGGAAACAAGATATTGTGACACCGACAGAAGAAGAAAAGTATTAACAAGGCATGCCATGTTTTTTGTTTTGTTTTCAATATTTTATTTGGTATAGATAGATTTAGACCCATTCCCGCCATTAGGAATAATAAAGTTTTTATTAGGTTTAGATATTTTTAATGTTATTCTAGCTTCTCAGGCACAGAACTATGAAGAGACTGGAAAAATTAAGAAAAGACGGATACAAGGAAAATCTACAGATTACATGTAAATATTTTTACCAATTTTATTAGGCTTAGATATTGTAAATATTATCTTAGATTCTCAGGCATAGAATTTTGAAAGCACTGAAGAAATTGAAAAAGACGAAACCTGAGACAAATCTAAAATACCGGTAAATATGTTATTATTATTATTGAATATTTATTAATGAAGCTTTTTTTGATAATATGCTGTATCCATATTTGCCTATCTTATTTGTCATAATCATTATTTTCTCTTCTATTTTAGAGATATTATCAACAGGAAACAAGATATTGTGAAACCCACAAAAGAAGAAAAGTATTAACAGGGATCGCCATGGCTTTTTCACTATTAATATTTTATTTGTTATAGATAGATTTAGACCCATTCCCGCCATTAGGGAAAATAGGGTTTTTATCAGGCTTAGATAATTTTAATGTTATTCTAGCTTCTCAGGCACAGAACCATGAAAGGACTGGAAAACTTAAGAGAAGAAGGATACAAGAAAAATCTACAAATTACGTGTAAATATTTTTACCAATTTTATTAGGCTTAGATATTGTAAATATTATCTTAGATTCTCAGGCATAGAATTTTGAAAGCACTGAAGAAATTGAAAAAAGACGAAACCTGAGACAAATCTAAAATACCGGTAAATATGTTATTATTATTATTGAATATTTATTAATAAAGCTTTTTTTGATAATATGCTGTATCCATATTTGCCTATCTTATTCGTCATAATCATTATTTTCTCTTCTATTTTAGAGATATTTTAAACAGGAAACAAGATATTGTGACACCGACAAAAGAAGAAAAGTATTAACAGGGATCGCCATGGATTTTTCACTGTTAAAATTTTATTTGTTATAGATAGATTTAGACCCATTCCCGCCATTAGGAAAAATAAGGTTTTTATTAGGCTTAGATATTTTTAATGTTATTCTAGCTTCTCAGGCACAGAACTATGGAGGGACTGGGAAAATTAAGAAAAGACGGATAGAAGGAAAATCTACAAATTACATGTAAATATTTTTTACCAATTTTATTAGACTTAGATATTGTTAATATTATCTTAGCTTCTCAGGCACAGAATTTTGAAGGCACTGAAGAAATTAAAAAAAGACGGAACCAGAGACAAATCTAAAATACCGGTAAATATGTTATTATTATTATTGAATATTTTTTAATAAAGCTTTTTTTGATAATATTCTGAATCCATATTTGCCTATCTTATTTGTCATAATCAATATTTTCTCTTCTATTTTAGAGATATTTTCAACAGGAAACAAGATATTGTGACACCGACAAAAGAAGAAAAGTATTAACAGGGCTTGCCATGTTTTTTGTTTTGTTTTCAATATTTTACTTGGTATAGATAGATTTAGACCCATTCCTGCCATTAGGAATAATAGATTTTTTATTAGGTTTAGATATTTTTAATGTTATTCTAGCTTCTCAGGCACAGAACTATGAGGGACTGAAAAAATTAAGAAAAGACGGATACAAGGAAAATCTACAAATTACATGTAAATATTTTTACTAATTTTATTAGGCTTAGATATTGTTAATATTATCTTAGCTTCTCAGGCACAGAATTTTGAAGGCATTGAAAAAATTGAAAAAAGACGGAACCAGAGACAAATCTAAAATACCGGTAAATATGTTATTATTATTATTGAATATTTATTAATAAAGCTTTTTTTGATAATATGCTGTATCCATATTTGCCTAACTTATTTGTCATAATCATTATTTTCTCTTCTATTTTAGAGATATTTTCAACAGGGAACAAGATATTGTGACACCGACAGAAGAAGAAAAGTATTAACAGGGCTTGCCATGTTTTTTGTTTTGTTTTCAATATTTTATTTGGTATAGATAGATTTAGACCCATTCCCGCCATTAGGAATAATAGAGTTTTTATTAGGCTTAGATATTTTTAATGTTATTCTAGCTTCTCAGGCACAGAACTATGAAGGGACTGGAAAAATTAAGAAAAGACGGATACAAGGAAAATCTACAAATTACATGTAAATATTTTTACTAATTTTATTAGGCTTAGATATTGTTAATATTATCTTAGCTTCTCAGGCACAGAATTTTGAAGGCACTGAAAAAACTGATAAAAGACGGAACCAGAGACAAATCTAAAATACCGGTAAATATGTTATTATTATTATTGAATATTTATTAATAAAGCTTTTTTTGATAATATGCTGTATCCATATTTGCCTATCTTATTTGTCATAATCATTATTTTCTCTTCTATTTTAGAGATATTTTCAACAGGAAACAAGATATTGTGACACCGACAAAAGAAGAAAAGTATTAACAGGGATCGCCATGGCTTTTTCACTATTAACATTTTATTTGTTATAGATAGATTTAGACCCATTCCCGCCATTAGGAAAAATAGGGTTTTTATTAGGCTTAGATATTTTTAATGTTATTCTAGCTTCTCAGGCACAGAACTATGAAGGGACTGAAAAAATTAAGAAAAGACGGATACAAGGAAAATCTACAAATTACATGTAAATATTTTTACCAATTTTATTAGGCTTAAATATGGTTAATATTATCTTAGCTTCTCAGGCACAGAATTTTGAAGGCACTGAAGAAATTGAAAAAAGACGGAACCTGAGACAAATCTAAAATACCGAAAAATATGTTATTATTATTGTTGAAGATTTATTATTAAAGCTTTTTTAGTAATATGCTGTATCCATATTTGCCTATCTTATTTGTCATAATAATTATTTTCTCTTCTATTTTAGAGATATTTTCAACAGGAAACAAGATATTGTGACACCGACAAAAGAAGAAAAGTATTAACAGGGCTCGCCATGGCTTTTTTACTATAAACATTTTCTTTGTTATAGATAGATTTAGACCCATTCCCGCCATTAGGAAAAATAGGGTTTATATTAGGCTTAGATATTTTTAATGTTATTCTAGCTTCTCAGGCACAGAACTATGAAGGGACTGGAAAAATTAGGAAAAGACGAATACAAGGAAAATCTACAAATTACATGTAAATATTTTTACCAAATTTATTAGGCTTAGATATTTTTTATGATAAGATGTTCAATTAGGTGAATTTTATTAATAAGTTCGATTTTATTGAATATTTTATTGAATGATATTTTTTTCAGAAGATTACTTACCAAGAAATAGAAGAAGCCGAACAATATCTGTGAAGACAATCACGATAAGGTATAATATAAAGCTTTAATGACTGGGTTTTTATAATATTGGTGAAGTCTTGTTTCCCAAATTAGTTAATTCGTTTGGAATTTAAATATGGGCATAGGGCGTTTCAGATTTTTCTGGAGCGCGATAGGACCCCATCAACAAGTCCTAACGAGTGGGAAAACCGACACCTCTTGGGTCCACATGGAAGATCGGTATTTTATTTTGACAATTTAGAAAATACTTTTTTATTTTAATTATTAAAAAATACAATGTTACTATTTGCAACGAATATATATTACCTAATATTTCATTAAATATGTGACTACTGCACTTACTTTGCAATATGTTTTAGTTGTATTTTGCATATATATAATAAATGAAGAAATAGATCTGTTTAATAAAATAACGATTTTGACTGTTTTGTTCTATTCCGCATCGAAATGGCAGATCTAGTCGGGCTATTGAATTATATAAATCTACCCAGCAATTGTCTGTATTAGACAAATATTATAAGTTCGCAATTGATGAGGGTTCCCGAAAGACTACAAAAAGATATGCATTGAAAGGTCTCCAAGAAAATGGGTGAATTTTACTTTGCAACTTCATGCATGGGTGGTGAGCATAGTCAGTGTTACTTTGAAACGTGGGTGAGCATAGTTAGTTTTACTTTGCAACTTCATGCATAGCAGTTTTGCAACTTCATGAATGGGTGAGAGTTTTACTATGTAACTTCATGCATGAGTGAACATCACTCCATGCATAGATGAATGTAGTCAGATTTACTTTATAACTTCCGTCAATTTTACTTTGTAACATATAGTGAGCGTAGTCAGTTTTACTATGTAACGTCATGCATGAGTGCATGGGTGAGCATAGCCATTTTTACTTTGTAACGTCATGAATAGCTGAGCGTAGTCAGTTTTACAATGTTATGTCATTCATGGGTGAGCGTAGCCGGTTCTACTTTGTAACTTCATGCATGAGTGAGCGTAGTCAGTTTTTCTTTATAGCGTCATGCGCGAGTCAGCGTAGTCAGTTTTACTTTGTAACGTCATGCATGAGTAAGTAAGCGTATTAGGTTCAATCAGTTTTACTTTGTAACTTCATGCATAAGTGAGCGTAGTCAGTTTTACTTTGTAACTTCTTGCATGGGCGAGCGTAGTCAGTTTCACTTCGTAACTTCATGCATGAGTGAGCATAGTCAGTTTTACTTTGTAACTTAATGCATGGGTGAGCATAGTCAGTTTTACTAAGTAACTTCATGCATGGGTCAGCGAATCAGTTTTACTTAGCAACTTCATGCATGAGTGAGCATAGTCAGTTTTACTTTGTAACTTCATGCATGGGTCAGCGAATCAGTTTTACTTAGTAACTTCATGCATGAGTGAGCATAGTCAGTTTTACTTAGTAACTTCATACATGGGTCAGCGAATCAGTTTTACTTAGCAACTTCATGCATGAGTGAGCATAGTCAGTTTTACTTTGTAATTTCATGCATGGGTCAGCGAATCAGTTTTACTTAGTAACTTCATGCATGAGTGAGCATAGTCAGTTTTACTTTGTAACTTCATGCATGAGTGAGCATAGTCAGTTTTACTTTGTAACTTCATGCATGGATGAGCATAGTCAGTTTTACTTAGTAACTTTATGCATGGGTCAGCGAATCAGTTTTACTTAGTAACTTCATGCATGAGTGAGCATAGTCAGTTTTACTTTGTAACTTCATGCATGGGTCAGCAAATCAGTTTTACTTAGTAGCTTCATGCATGAGTGAGCATAGTCAGTTTCACTTTGTAACTTCATGCATGAGTGAGCATAGTCAGTTTACTTTGTAACTTCATGCTTGGGAGGGCGTAGTCAGTTTTACTTTGGAACTTCATGCATGGGAGAGCGTAGTCAGATTTACTTTTTAACTTCGTGCATGGGAGAGCGTAGTCAGTTTTACTTTGGAACTTCATGCATGAGTGAGCATATTCAGTTTTACTTTGTAACTTCATGCATGAGTGAGCATAGTCAGTTTTACTTTGTAACTTCATGCATGGGTGAGCGTGGTCAGTTTTACTTTGTAACTTCATGCATGAGTGAGAATAGTCAGTTTTACCTTGTAACTTCACGCATTTTGTAACTTCATGCATGAGTGAGAGTAGTCAGTTTCACTTTGGAACTTCATGCATGAGTGAGCAAAGTCAGTTTTACTTTGGAACTTCATACATGGGGTTGACTTTGTAACTTCATGCATGGGGTGAGCGTACTTTGTAGCTTTATGCGTGGGTGAGCATAGTCAGTTATACTTTGTAACATCATGTATGAGTGAGCGTAGTCAGTTTTACCTTGTAACATACTCAGTTTTAATATAAAACTTCATGCATTGGTGAGTTTTGCTTTGTAACGTCATTCATGCATGAGTGAGCTTAGTCAGTTCACATTTTTAACGTCATGCATGAGGGAGCGTAGTCAGTTTTACTTTCTAATGTCATGCATGAGTGCACTAAGTCAGTTTACTTTGTAACGTCATGCATAAGTGAGCATGGTCAGTTTTACTTTGTAACGCCATGCATGAGTGAGTGTAGTCAGTTTTACTTTGTAACTTCATGCATGGGTGAACGTAGATACACCAAAGAAATTGCTGACTAGCATGACAGAGTATAGCAAGTTAAAACCATAAAGGGGGGATTCGTTTTTCGTGCTTGGGAAGAATCAGATAAAATAAATATTTGACGAGAGAGTCGTGCTTGAGGACCCCCAATAAAATTTATATTTGACAAAAGAGAGACACCACCATAAGTATATCTCATTCTGAATGTACACTTGTGTAAGTGATCATTTCTATAGAAAATTTTCTTTCTAGGGTCACTTTGGCGACGATCTCCATGTTTAAACTAGAAACGTGACAATTTATAACAACCAATTTCGACACGCAGTTTTGTACATATATGTTGAGCAATACAACAGAGTGTGTCAATATGATAAGTAGGGTATAAGCGACTTAGTACTTATGATGAGGATCTACATTCTACAAGAAGCCTATAATGTGTTGGGCGGTGATATTTTGCGCTATTAACTTCCTTTGATGTATAACCTGCCAGATTTTTCGATAATTAAAAACTCCACCACATTGAATATGATTGAAATATATTGCATTCGATGAAATACCGACAAGTAAATGCGATGAATGAAACAACAAAATTGTGTGGTGATAAAAACAAATGATTCCAGTATAGTAGATATAGACGTGTAAATAATTTTTGCAATATAGATGGCCCAATAAATGGATATAGTAATGTTGAGGGTTGCTAAAGTTTACGACCAACCCAACAGGCAGGTTAAAACATACTTTATTCTAAAATATGCAAACAATAGCAACATTAAATTATGCAAAATAAATCAAACTCCTAACACTAAATAAATAGTAAACAGCCGACTGGCAATGATTCAAAATAATGAATAAACGAGAATATTGGTCGGAGACCTAAGACTTATCGATCTTAGATTGGTAATTAGTTAATAACTCGCTAATTATACGACATAATTGACCCAAAATCTATAGGCTTCTGGTCCGAGGTAAGATGCATGCACATGCAAAATTTGGAGCAGATTCAACCACGCGTTCGCGAGATATCGCGTTCATCTAACAGACACACACACAGACATACATACAGACAAATACCTATCAATATACTTACCGATCTTAAGATCGATAAGTAACAAGAATGAGAGAAAAAGAAAAGATCTATAAAGGGTTTTGTTTACGCCGACAGGCCTATTCCTGCCCACAAACAGATGGTGAAATTGTTTCAAAAAAGGAGTAATTTATGAGCGGTCAACCAAATAACAAAGCTCAATGACCGATATCTTGAAATAAACCCTGTCAAATATATACAAAATAAAACAAAGAAACTTTGTCTGTAACATGCTACGTCGAGATGGTAATCAATTAATTTTAGTCTCTGCTTAAGATAGTTATTTAACCCAATGTCAGGCATTCAAACTTGCACAAGGTTTTAAAATGCCAGATCAAGCCCCATAAACGGCGCTCCAGAAGTGTGTGTACAAATATGGAGGTAACTAATTTTGTTGGGCCACTTTACATCAAGGACAAAAACCTATGTCAAGGAGTATATTTACTTGGCCAACACAGGCAGCCCGATATAAAATATAACTAAAATAAGGAAAATCTGAATGAAGGTATGGCTTAACCCAGTTCACATACTACGGAAATATATAACTTATAAACTTATGGCATTGTGTAAAATATGAACCAGCTTGCAATTTTATTTACAATTACCAGAATAATGATGAACGTGAAAGACTTCTAACATTTTCCCCCCATGCTTGTTTTTTGTCACAATATTCAAAAATAGGTGAAGCAAGTATCTGCCTGAAGCAGAGGGCTAAGACTTTTTGCAATCTTGTAATTTCCATGTCATACGATGCATCTGTTATTGAAGCTGACGTTTGCTATCTGTGCCCAAATCGTACGGTGGCCTACTTTCAGTTGATTAATTTTTGCTGGCATAGTTTCGGAAGAATCACAAAGTTGCAAAATAATCGCAATAACGTTTGTAAATTAGATTGTAGTCTATTATTTATAGGTCAAGAGCAGTGGAATGAAACGTAATGAAGACTTGGATAATGCTGTCAGAAGAAAGAAACATATATAGTCCAGTACCGACAGGCTGTGGCTGCTAGGACGTGTTACCGTAAATGATTGGGAACCACTGAATTAAGTAATAGAATCAGGTGCTTCTGGCAATAATGAAAATGGGCACCACAGAAATATCTGCACTTTAGTAATTTCCATAGACGATTTTTCAATAGGCTCAGTGTTTAGAATTAGACTAATTGGCAGATTCGAATCAGTCAAACGACATATACCTCGATATTGGCCGGTTGAAATAAAATACTCAAATAATAACTTGAATCTGTTTGTGAAGGATGAAAAAGCTGACTGAACGTAAGAAATTTGGTTCGCGGATTCACTTCTCAAATTATCTTACGCATCTTTTCGCAATTACGCATTTTTATCGAAAAAACTAAAATGATCAAGAGCTAAAATGAGATATCATTTTATTTCCACGAATACTGTAAAAGTGTAAAGCAAACGCAAACGATAGTTTCAGATGAACGACTTCCATTCAGCTATAACAACACTTCCTTTAAAACAATCCAGTATGTGTATTGTAATTTTTGAGAGTTAATTAGCCTAGTCGTGGGTTGTCATGCGTGACGTTATTGAATAAGCTAGATTCTGATACACCAGGGCAGGGCAGGATCAGCACAAGATACAGGTGGTCGTGGTAAAAAAGGGAGGGCATGAAAGCAGGCCAAGAAACATAAAAATGGTGGTGGTAGAAACCTGGGTAGAGAATAGAAATTAGCGAGTGCGGTCCCGCGGAGGAAAATAATAAAAACGAGCAAGCAAATCGTCAGTCGATAAATAATACAATACAAGTAAAATGAAATATGGCAAACTCGGCGACCACATACACCACATAACGTTTGCACCTAATATATGACTAAGTATTCGACTTCGGTACTCCCGAAGTATGTAAACCAATATGGCGGGCACCGGGAAGAATTATGTGTATCAGGTTAGGGTTAGACCATAATTTTATTCCAATTTTCCTTATTTTGTTTTATTTCAAGTTAGGGGACTAGCCAAGATACTCTCGTAGTATTTGTAAATTATGGTCTAACCCCAACGTGGTACATATACTACTTTCCGGTGTCCGCCATCTTGTTACGCATACTTAATAAGCACCGGCTATCGTGTCCATCTATTTGAGTATCGTTCTTTTATTATTTCAAATATAGTCTGATGGTGAAGATGAATAGAAGGAGGTACAGAAATTGCTGACGTGTAAGTATGTCCACGGTGCAATATACTGCAAGGAAGTATTGGCTGAAGCAATGAGGTAGCTAGTGGCACATTCTAGAGCGCATATGCTGTAGGCAATATGCTTTGTTCTTGAAAAAAGTGCAAAGCGAAATAAAGATCGCAGAAAATCGACTTTCAAAGTATACAATGCAGTAAATTTCTACTAGACTCCGTATAGCGAGCGACTCATACGTTGAGTAAGTCTGTTGGCGCTTTTCTAATTTGGTGTTGGCATAATATAATTTGGTGACGTTTCAATGCAGACAAACTTAATCAAGGAATAATGATATGGTAAGAAAGCTGGCGTATAATGAAAAATATTATCACAGGGTAAAATCAAATCTAGAAACACATTTTTTTATAGAAGTTTGACATTCCTCAAACTCTCGTATTTGTTCATGTGTCGCAATTCTAAAAATATTCTTTTCCTTTGATGTGTCTGAATAGCTGAGTCAATTAACTGGCCAAGTTTAATTTGAGTCGCCAATCCGAATCAATAAAAAAAGATAGTTCCCAGGTTATTCGTTCCTAATGCGAAGTCTTGAATAATTAGAAAAGCCATAAGCATCTCGAACAGTGATTATCAAAATTTTAATATATATCGTAATTTCTACAGTCTGTACGGCAAAGTATATTATATTTCCAAACCGCGTAACTATATGACCAGGCTCATTGACTAGATTCGAGCATTGAATTTCCAACTTTTTCGCGGAATATAATGATTCAAGGCATGATGATTCAATGATTAAACAAAAATCGTTTAATTTTAGAAAGTTAGATAAGTCTTTGGCAATATTTAATTAAGCAAATTCACAAGAGGGTAATTTACCCTGTACAAAGATCTGCATAATGAATTTCAACACTTGTGACAGGAGCCGTTGTAAGTTAGGTAGAAGTTGTCTATTTTCGTATATAATTTTTGATAAAATTAAAACGCACTATAATGTTTTTGTTTCTAATAAATACGTGCATCCCGCCCTTTCTTTACCTCATATATATTTTGACATTTCAGTTGTGTAATGCGAGAATTATCCTCCTTTACTTTTAAGTTGACCTGATATGACTCAACACGGTATGTAACTATGATTTTTACAATATAATATATATTTCCCATTATTTGTTCTTTCAGGGAAAAAATGGGCTTGAAAAATATTCGCAAATTGTTGGAGATATCGTTCAACTCTTCTTATCATATAACGAGATATTAAAAAAGCTATTGTGGACATTCCAACATCTTGTTCAATATTTGTATCATTGCGGTTGACATACAGACAAAACGAAATTAATCAAAATTACATGAAGAATGTATTACAGGAACAAAACAAAACAGCACCATTTGTTTTGTGAATTATTGAGGAGCTTTAAAAAAATCATCCAATTAGTTTTTGATTTTCAAAAGAATTCTTTACGGCTTTATGCTTAGCAAGAGTTATTTGCAAACTTCAGAATGTGAAATTCAGCTACAGAGCAACAACATTAAAAAATTTAGTTAGATAGCAAGATTTAATTTTAGGTAAATAATGATGCATCATTCACTATAACAGATATTACTAAAGTTGTAGGAGCAATTTACAAGATAAGGAAAATATTACATTTGGGATATTGTCGTTGAATAGCCATAAATTTGACTTGATAAATTCATAAAAAATATTTTTTTGTTATTATTTTCTATACACTATCAAATACATCTATTTTGAATCATTTTTAGTTTGAATTGTGTTTCAATTTGAAAAACAAACAAAAAAATGAAAATTTCTTCTGTTTTTCAGAATATAATCTTATATTACACAAAATGGGTCAGTAAAACAGTTGAAAACTCCGGTCTGTGTTGTATTGTGTTCGAGCATTTTCTGGAAAAGGGCGAATGCCGCTTAATCTACGTTGTAATTGTTTGCACCAAAATTGTTCAGGGAAGAAATATTGTTGGCGGTGAAAATCTCTTGAACTTGTCCCATCCAATTTGTTTTCAATCATTTCAAAAATTATATAATGCTATCAGTGTTCATCAACCCTGTTAAAGATGCTAATGACGTTATTTTCCAGAATTCGTATGACCCAGCCGATGAGGAATATATCATAAATGAATTCCTTCGGCGAGTCAATGAGGCAGCAAATACAAATATTGAATAGAAGTTGATTTTTCGTCGGGAATATATGCTACCAAAGCCGGCTTCATAGAAAACTAAAATCGAATCAGGAATCTATTAGCGTTGGTTGGCTATGCCTGATAACTAAATATTAATGAAAATAAAGCTTACCAATTGAGACAGACAATCTTAAACGGGAACTTTCACAGTTATGAGTTTGAAATCTTACACTAAATGTAGATATAATGAGATTTTTGTACGTTTTAGTGAGTTTGTTGGTAGTTTTTGCATGTTTTAGCTTGATAAATGACAAATAACGATCAATGTGTTTGGACAATATTCTATACAAATATTGAATAGAAGCTGATTTTTCGTCGGGAATATATGCTAACAAAGCAGGCTTCATAGAAAACTAAATTCGAATGCGGAATCTATTAGCCTTGGTTGGCTATGCCTGATAACTAAATATTAATGAAAATAAAGCTGACCAATTGAAACAGACAATCTAAAACGAAAACTTTCTCAGTTATAAGTGTGAAATCTTACACTAAATGTAGATATAGTGAGATTTTTGTACGTTTTAGTGAGTTTTTTGGTAGTTTTTGTATGTTTTAGCTTGATAAATGACAAATAACGATCAATGTGTTTGGACAATAAAAGTGCTTGTTTTGTATTGCACTGTTTACCTATACTTGACACTATTGTGGCCCGCAAACAATACAAAAATATTTGTGGGGCCCGCGTGTACCCAGTGTATATAGAATACGTCAGCGTCGGAAAGTTCTCAACAACTTTTATCATTTTTTTGCTGTTCCGGTGAAGAAATCCGGTCAATATTTTTTGTTAAGTCACTTTCATATTTCTTCCTATCTCTATTCATGAATCGATATTTTTTTCCGTCTACGTAATCAGAATGTAGAAGAAACGTTTTAAAACTGCTTTTTTCGATATTGTAATCGTACAAATGTGATGATACTCCACGTTCGGTTGATTTATAGTCGATGTTTACAGCACATCCTGCGATACTGACGATCGTTATGTTAGTATTTAGAACATTGAACCATTCTCCGTTTGATATGTCTCTGTTCAGCTGATGCGCCGAATCATGTCCCTGAACACTTTACTCATTGCTGCCATACGTTACAGTTAAAAATATGAGAACATGAAGCCAAAACATAAAATGTTCCTTCCCATCTTCACCAACCAACAATAAAATTATTCGGGTACAGTTGTTTGCCAGGGCAACCTGTGAAAACTCAATGCTGCTGGATGCAAGAGAATAACATGTCGTTTTGCTTTATGTGTTTTTCCATTCCGATTGTAATGATATTGAAGACGTACTTAAGGGTAAACAGTACATCTCGCTTTTTATGTGCGATTCAAGCATGGATGAAACTTTTTCAAGCAAGGAATGTATATCGATATACTGTGAATTCACACGACCATCTGATGTATGTTTTCTAGGCATATATATGATAGAACCAATTTTGGGCATATCTTGAATGCATATTTCAAACGTATTTTGCGTATATTATGTAGTTTCTATAATCAGTATAAATAAATCTATATCTTATCTTAGAAAAAGTTTCGACAAGTTCTTTTTCAATATCTCGTTGTTTTGGTAAAATTGCAACTATACCGCCTTCAAAGCCAATTTCCATTTTTTCTAAATTTCTATTTATCAACCGATATTTTCCGTCATCTATATATTTATAATAAAGGAATTTTTCTGTATTTTTTCGTTCGATGTTGTGCCAATCGTATCAGCAAATCCTCCGCGCTTGGGTGATTTGTAATTGCCCATTGCCATACATACTTGTATCCTCAGTAATGCAGGTGACAGGGGTACCACCCAGACAAATGCAAAGGATAAATTGTAATAATACGTTTGTATTATTTTATTTATTCAAATTAAGATACATCAGTTTTACACAATCAAACGATAACAGTTCAACATAGAAGCACATTGACTAAGTTAGTGACAGACAATGACAGCTAAGCGACCAACAAGAATCAAGAACTAAAAGCTTTTATATGTCTATCGACTTGTAGTGTGTGATTGGCCTAAACATAAATACGTCACACACACGTGGACTCACAAAGCAGCCAATCAGAGCATTGTCTACTTGACACGTTATAAAATCACAACACATGACATCCCCCTTTTTCCGAAACGAGCATATCAAAATGAAACAGTCTACTAATATTGATCACAGTATCTTTCAGGTGGACGTCGAATTCTTGTAGATCTTCGTATTTGCGGTTGTTCAATTTTCATAGCTGCATCATGAGAAGTATGCAACTGGCTTGAAGATACTTCTGCAGTCTTTGAATCGCTAGGAGGTTTATGAACTTCAGGACATATATCAGTACCAACGTATGGTGGATATTGTTCTTTTGTTGTAACCAAATGATGCTGATTTCGCCTGAGCGTTCTGCCATCTGGAGTTAGAATATTGAATGATCGCGGTGCATCATGCTTGGAAACGACTACAGCTGGATGCCACTCTTTTCCCTCTCGAAATCGAATTGAGTCAATGAGCTTTATTGCTTTTCTTGGTAATGTTGCTCGATCGTAGAATCTCTTCTGGTCTTGTTGTCTTCTATATAAAGACTTCTTGATATCAGCGGAGATTCTTGGTTGCAGAGAATTGTTTCCTGTTGGAATTCTGCTTCTAAGTTTTCTGCTCATTAGAAGCTCTGCTGGAGACTCATTCATTCCAGTGATAGGAGTATTTCGAAACTCTAAAACGGCAAGAAAAAATCTTGATTAGAAAATTTGGCCTTTTTTAATAAATTTTTCATTGTTTGAACATTTCGCTCTGCTAAACCATTAGAACGAGGATATCTTGGACTAGATGTGACCAAATTAATTTCCCAATTTCGACAAAATTGATGAAAATTCTTGCTATTGAAAGGCATATTGTCTGCAACAAGTTTTTCTGGAATACCATGTCTTGCAAAAATATTCTTCATACCTCTTATTACGGATGAACTAGTTTTGTCGACAAGTTTGTCTACTTCAGGATATTTCGAATAATAATCAACGACAAGCAAATAGTCTTTGCCGTCAAAGTAAAAAATGTCTGCTCCAACAACAGCCCATGGCCTGCTAGGGACTTTGTGTGGAATTAATGGTTGTTTGCGATTATTTCTCTGGTATCTCAAACATGTAGTACAGTTGGATACAGTTTTCTCGATATCAGAATTTATACCAGGCAGCAGCAAACTTGTGAATGATTTATCTATTTTCATCTTTAGCAACCAACGTTAAATTGTTGAATCCTTGCGTCTGTCGCTACGACAAGAATGGCATAATCATGATATGTTCCTTGTTTGCGCGATTTATTGATTGCAAAAGAAACGTGAAATGATTTGTCGGCAACATTTTTTCGTACAGGGTCTGTAATCTCAAAAAACATACACTATCATCGCATAATTTTGTATGTAGCTAATCGATTGACACGCAGCCCCTGCTCCCAGCAACTATAGGGTAATCTATGTCATCCATGCAAACCACGGGAATTTGCACTCCAAATATAAATTTTTATTCTGAAATCTGAACGAATCTAATTAGTGCACACACTCTCAATCTTGAGAAATGGATTGGAAGAGGCATCATGGATTTTGCATTACTGGATGCATTACAAAACGATTACAAGCGCGAAGGATTTGCGTATGAGGTTGACTATAACATCGAAAAAGAAAAATACAAAAAGTTTAAGTTCATTACAAATATATAGACGCCGGAAAATATCGGATTATACATAAAAATTTGGAGAAATTGAAAACAGGCTTTGAAGGTGACATTGATGTAATCTTACCAAAACAACGTAAAATTGAAGAAGAACTTGTCGAAAATTATTCAAAGATAAGATATAGATTTATCTATACTGATTATAAAAATTACATAATGAATGCAAAATATATTGACAAAAACATCGAAGGAAACTCGAGAGGGGTTGGGTAGGCATGCGCAATCGATATCCGACTGCAGAAGATTTTTTGCGAGTCTTCAACAAAATGATTGAAATAGGAAATGGATGGAATGCCGTATAATATTGTATTTTTAAATTTGTATATGTAGAAAACCAAGTCAACTTTTATCTTTGATGAGTAGTTAAATACTTGATATATATATTATACAGGGTGCCTCAAAGTAAGTAAGGGAAGGTGGGCCACGGGGCACAACAGAAAATCAACTCTCACACTTATACTATACCCGAAATCAGGTCTGCGGTTCAATTTTTGAATCCGCCCTTCGTTGAGTTACAACGTCCTCGCAAACGGACAACGGCTGTGAGCGACGTAAGTTATGGGATAAAATTTGTTTGGAGGGTTGAAACTAAAATTTTAGCATTGAAGTTTTATTGTTTTTCTACCATAGCCTTTCCAACATGACAAACCAACGTCTGATATTATTCAGCTTCAGTCCGCTGTAAAACATTCAAAACGTTGGCGTTTCGATGTGCATTCCTAATCTCGACGTGGGGTAGTGAAAATATTTGTTCCCTGTGGGGAACAATGGACTGGGGTTTAGTGGGACATGCTCCACTGGGCACAATTCGACAGTTTTTGATTCATCAAGTGCTTGGAAGTCTAGAAATGCGTTATGTTTTGAGCACTATTAGGTTACCTTTTGACCCATAGCTCAATATGAAATGTAAACCAGATTCAATTTTTTTTGATGCAGGTTCGAAAAAGTAAATAACTTGCCTTTGGCCGGAATTAGAAATTTTGCTTGGTAATATATAAATGCCGGTTTTATTTTAAATATTACATCATTGTTTTTTGTTCTTTTTGAATGTCCCCAGGGCCTGTCCGAATGTGTCCCACAAGTGGAACACTTGACAGGCGTTTTTAAAAGCATTTTGGTGAAAATATGTGTGTCGCTAGGGAATTTCTTAGTTAATAATACTTTGCCTTCCTAATTTATATGCTTCTTGCCAAACAGCAATTTTTCACCTCATTTCTTGGGTCAATCTCCTTGTCATTCTGTGGGTTGATGAAAAATGCAAACAATATCTAAATTTTACTTTTAGGATGTTTCCTGATGAAATGAACGCTCTATGATGAGTACCTGAAAAGAAAATCATAATTAAAAGTGTATACTTACTTTTGAGACACCCTGTATATATATATGCTTTATATTTAGGCTTACGTCCCGTTTTAAGCGGGACATTCCCACTTTTCACGTCTTGTCCCGGCGTCCCGACCGTTCAGCCAAAAGTTCCGGTTTGGCGTTAAGTCAGCATAATACACGAACATTACCAATTAGCATGTTCTTGGTACTGTTGTTGCTGTGTAGCGTGCCGGAAGCCTATACTTACTGAAGGGGGTTTTGTTTGTTCCGTTGTTTTCCGCTAACATTGTTGGCGGTTCATTGGTACAATTTGTTACGTGTAAGCCTTGTACGTTGCTAGAGAGGTTGCTAGTCATCAGGACGTAAAAGTCGTACGCAAGAATGTAACATCGAACAACGTCTTTTTAAAAAGGTGTTATCTACAGAACAATATGGTTGGGCGAATAAGTAAATTATCATTGCTTGAAAGCGTACATAAAAAATTCTAAATTCGAATTATTTTGTATCGTTAGTAAACAGTAATATAGAGTATAATAAGTAAATTCTCATTGCTTAAAAGCGGCAGGCAATTTTATTATTCTTTTTCTTTTTGCTGTACATAAAAAATATCTAAATTCAAATTATTTTGTATCGTTAAAGTCAATTCCTTGCTATTTTCGAACTGAACCCGATATTTAGACAGAGAATATGCGCATGAACTCCCGTTTACAATATGGTCAATGAAGACTGCCGGGATGGCTTTAAATGTAGGCTTATGTGGTAAAATCGGAAAATGTGAAGTCAAAAAAATCACAGCTAACGGGTCTTGGTCTTTGGAGGTTCTTGGTCCCGCTTTGAAGTCATTAAAATATGGTAACTCTATATATATTCCATGTGAATGTAATGAAACGGATATAAGTAAATCACAGCTATTTGCTCGAATTCGGGGATAGTTGTTCTTGAAGTAACACAGGGCTTTGTATTTTTTTTTGTAAGAAAAGCAACGTGTGGCAATGAGGAAAGTGTTCAGGGACATGATACTGCGTATCAGATAAACTGGGGCAGATTGGACGGTAAATGGTTCATTCGATGTTCTGAATGCTAACCTAAGGATCGACAGCATCTCAGGGTGTGTTGCAGCAACCGAATATAAATCAACCGAACGTGGTAGATTCTTTTATCAGTTAGATTACAATATCACAAAGATAAGATTTAAAAAGATTCCCCTAATCTCTGATTATATAGGAGACGACAGATATCGAATTATGGATGGTGATCGGAACAGGTTTGAAAGTGAATTAACAAAAGACATCGACGCATCTTCGTCGGAACAGCAAACAACTGATGAAAAAGTCGCAGAGGATTTTCCGACGCTGATGTGTTCTATGCATAATGATTACGAAAATTATATAATATACACGGGAAATCTTATTAACAATGATATCGAAGCAAGCTCGAGAAGTGTTTGGTTACAAATGCGCAATCGGCACCTGACAGCAGAAGATTTGTTGCGAGTCTTCAACAAAATGATTGAAATAGGGAATGGATGGGGAATTGTGAAATTGCATTTTTCCAAATGTGTTTATGTTGATAACTTAGATAATTATACCAAAGAATTAAATTGATGGCTAATATTACCCTCTCGAATATATTCATTATCTGGAGCGTTAAAATATATTCAAATCATGAATACAACGTTTATACTCTGGTGCAGTTTAAAACTCAAAATATGTATATATTAGTATGCTATGTATTTCCAATTAAATGTAATAAAATTAGTATAGATAAAAACACAGATATTAGCTCAAATTCTGGTTTGAGTTTGTATTGAAGTAACACGTTGAATCATAAGTCGCAGTCGCATGTTGAGAGATTTAGTTTTATGTTTTTGATAATACTAAAGATATTTCGCGCGATACAACCACAAGTTTAAACAAGCAATTGCCGACTTCTTGAACATGAACCGACTGTAAACAACATAAAAACACATATCTTTGAAGTTTGATGAATATGCGCCATATAGCAAAATATTTGTGGATGAAGATGATTTTGTGTACGATCATCTTGATTTTAGGCGTTTTTTGGTAAGTCTGATAAACGGTATTCTTGCTACTAAATGGTCTCTTTCTAACCTTGTACTGGCCAAATTCGAGAGAGACTGGTGCAGATTGGTGCGGTATATTAACTCCCTGAACTCTGAATCCCAAGAACGACGCTACTCTCTCATCCTGACATGCCACGGCGTCTATTCAATTCGACGCGTTAAAAATTTGTAATATCCCTAATTTTAAATCAATGTAACTTCTAAACCATTAGATATCAGATGGTATGTAATATGTCTTATAAAAGCTAATCTATTCTTTTATTTATAACTGGCATCATTTCTTACGAGATTTTTTAATGAGATGTGTAAGCCTATTTTTAGCCCCATCTACTAATTTTTTGTATTTTGGTGAGATTTGACAACTTTTTTAGAAATGTGTCATCAATTTATATAAAATTTTGAAAAGTATACTCAATTACCTATCAGGAGATATACGGATGACTTTCTTAAATTACGCATAACTCATTTTGTTGCAGAATTTGTGCTATCGATTCCAATGGTTTGTGAACAAAATTGATCAACTATTTTGACGCCAAGTTTGCGTAACAACGCAAAGGGCGACGACGACATTGTCGTGATAACGTTCACGCGACGTTTCGTGCGTAACGCTTTGCGTAAGGTAGATTGCGCAATTGCGCATTTGGTTGTTCACAGCCTGAGTTCAGATTGTGCCATTATTGCATCAGTAAAATATCTTCGGACGCAGATGAAACCTCTATATTCAGACGAATCTTGATCGAACATAGATAAAATTGCTTAATATTTAAAGGCCATTCTATATATGTTTATGATCTGAATATGGGACGCAAATGAATGGCCAAAGTGAAATATTTGATTCTCATGCATGTATAAGGTTTCGCCGGAAACACCAAGGCTAATTCTTCACCTTTGGATATCATGAAAATTGAAAAAAAAATGCGAACGTGAAAGACATGGTGGCACCAGTAGCTCACCTGGTCAGTGTTTTACATTTTGCGGCCTCATTCGATTTTCGAAATTTATATTCATGAATCCGTTCATTGTGGGCATCGTCTATTATAGGATAAAATTCGCCTCATAGCTATTTGACATGAATACAAATAACTCGTGTCTGTTTATATAGGCGCTAATTATGAGGACCTAATTATCTAAGGTAATTTACTTTTGTTATTTTGTCAACTTCTTTGCACATTCTGTCGCATCAACCCATAATCTTACCGAAGCATTGAATGAAAATCACTAAATGTATGCAGGTTTTCAAATTGAGTTGGCTTGTCTGACAATATTTCTCTTATGGAATATTTTTTATCTTTGCTTCAAGTAAAGTTATGATGTTTGACGACTATATCTAGATAAGTATAAATCACTATTTGTTTATTAGGTTATCAGTAAACAATGTATGAACAGAAAGTATATGGTGAATAACGAGTACCAATAAATATATATACAAAAAGAAATGCATAATGCTACTGATAATCCACTATGCGCTCCCAAGTTTTTGGATAGCGTTCCAGTTTAGACAAAGACTGATATATAAATGAGCATTGTGATAAATAAATGTTTGACACAATTTTGCAATATCAATAATTGCAAATTACTTTAAATTTGTGTCATTAGTCGGTTTTCTTGTGTCTTAATGACCGAAGTGGTAGATCTTGATTTGGCAAGGTATTAGGCCTGTGTGAAGTTATTCGTGGCTATTCGTGTAGACCAGGGTTGTTATAAGGTTGAAGCCTGGATAGCGCTCTAGGTCAGGGATGGCGAACCACTGACCAGCGGGTCACAAAGTGACCCACCGTGTTTTATTCGTGACCCGCCAAGGCACGAATAAAATAAGAAAAATGCTAACATATCAGTGATAAAAAATATTAAAATCGGCCTTAAATTAATCTAACAATACCTAAACTATTATAATGTACCGTCAGTTGGGCAGTCAGGGCTGCGATCGCTTATATTCAAATTGTTAATTTCCGTTATGATAATATTCAAAACCCCCAATCTTGGACGCATGTCTGCACCGTTGTGTGCCGTTATTCAGCTATTGGCTCTGACATCGTTTATGACATAACAATCGGATTGATATTCATTTCTCGCAACGTCTTGTCTCTTCAGAAGTGCATCTGCAGACTGTTTTAGGGGTTGTACGAGAACTAGATGCCACTTTGCATTTTATTAGTTCTCGCCTACAATGCCGTTGAGAATACAAAATCTTTCAGACTTGAAATAAAAACCTAGAAATCTGGAATAACAATGGGGCAGTATAAAAGTGCTTTTAATATGGTTAAAGCTGATATTAAAATATAGCACTATCAGAGTGGAATTCCCTTCAAACTCTTTGGAACCGTAAAATAATTTGCCGCATCATCCTCAACGTAATTCATATGTGTGTTTTCGTACCCTTAATCGAGTGCCATAAAAAGTTCCTGATAAAGTGCTGTAAAGTAAAGCACTAAACTACACCAACATTAACAGAACCGTTGTATTATGATTTGTTTCAGATGTTTCTTATAGATACAAACATTGATTAAATATCTGTGACCCACTCTCTTCTGTTCCGCGATAAAAATATGATTTTTGACCCATTCATTGAAAAAGGTTCGCCATCTCTGCTCTAGGTCATGGTGATTCAAGGTTGTCGGCTCCGCGGGCCACAAATTTATTTTTTTATTGTTTGCGGGCCACAATAGTGCCAAGAATAGGTAAACAGTGCAATACAAAACAAACGCTTTTTTTATTGTGCAAACGCATAGTTATCAGACATAGCCATCCCAGGCTAATAGAATCCGCATTTGATTTTCAGTTTTCTATGATGCCTATATTGTTAGCATATATTCCCGACCAAAAAGATAGAAAGCCAGATAATAATTTAGACTGCCAAGCACATCATTCAATTTCGCCAATTGCCTCAGCTAGCCATAACACTATAGTCAATTCAATGACATTAGTGTCAAATATATGTATCATTAATATGTAACAATATGTTTTTCTGATTAATTTGATTACAAAACAACTCGAAATGCGATTTATTGATTACTCTCCGAATGTGACGCGGGCCACAGATAATGAAGCGGCGGCGGGGCTGGGTTTGGACCACCCTGCTCTAGGTAGTTTCTTATAGTTTAAAGATGTTGGTGTCATCGGGGACTCAGTTGTTGGTTTCTGCGGGTGGTTGGGTTTGCTCTCTGGTGTTTATTCTTCTGAAGTACGGATTTTTGCTTCATCATCAGGTGGTATTGTTCGTGACCGGTCAACGCTTTTGGACGTGCGGCCATGTTGAATTTGTGGCATGTATGGGGATGCCATATTTTGAAAGAGGTCGATAATTGGGCTCCTAGGATACATTGGTACATATCGCCTAAGAAAGTTTCTGTTCCTCATGATAATTCGACCAGATCCGTCAACTTTAACCATGTATTGGTCAAACTGTTTCACCTCTATGATAATTCCAGTCTTATCCCATTTATTCGGATGTGTGCCAGTTCGATTTTGGATTCGGATATGATTTCCAAGGCAGGGAGTTGTCGCATGTGTTCAGTCCAGCGTTCCGCAGCCTTCATGTGACGATTCCTCAAGGCTTCCTCTCTGGCTGTTCTTGTTTCTCGCCATGTCTGTTGAGGTACGTATTTTCCGGGTGGAATAGGAATAAAGTCCCGAATTGGCCTACCAAATACCTGCATGGCCGGAGACATTTTAGTATCCTGATCTGAGATGTTGCAATATTGTAGCATCGCTCGCTGGAATGCATCCGTGTTTAATTCTCAATTTTTGAATATCTGTCGACTATGACAGAGTAGTTAAACACTTTATAGTGAAAATAGTCTGCACATATAAACTGGAATGGATATACTGGTTGGATTGTGGGCGTAGGTGGGTTGCTTGGCTGAGATGGTGCCATACGATTGCAGTGCTTGCATCTTGTCCTCGCAGCTGTGATACCATTTGGGATGCCTGGCCTGAAAACGGATGTCTCTGCTCGTGATGTCATGACATAGAAGATACCCTTGATGGGCAGAATGAGTGGATTTTAGAATGCGTTCCCTGAGGTACGGTGGAACCACAATCCGGTTCTTGTAGAGCAGGGTGGGCCTTTTTCGGCTCGGGTGCCAAAATCGGCTAAATTTAACGACATAATTCTTCCGCGTGCCTACCAATATAGAAACAATGCTTTGCTACTGTCAAAACAAAAAACTTTTTAAACATGTACAGACAGATCCACTATTCGGTAAAATATCAGTCCGGCAAATAGATTTGATTACTTTTCTTATACTATATCAGTGAGCCTTCTGCTGCTGCATTACCGCTGATGGAGATTTTACATTGGTTTTATATTTGGTAACTTTCAAAAAAATAGACAAACTACTCGTTTCATCTTTTGGGATACTCCTGTTACAAGACTTAATAAAGTTCATAACTGAGAACAGAGATTCACAAGCATATGTAAATGAAAACATACATGAGTAATGCAGTTGCAAAGTTTTTAAGACACGAAATATTTTTGGCAATGGCATTCCAATCATGCAATAATTCGTTTTCTGCACTTCTCTCTTGTATTCCCTTCCCTAATCGCTTATAGTTCTTTCGAAATCAATTTATAACAGTAAGGTAGCAAATAGGAACTCTAACCAACATGAGCTATACTTCATAAATCAGGCAGAAATGAAGAAAAAGGGCAGCACAGACGAACTATATTACGTAAGAATGTAGCCAAATGAATGCTGCGGTCTTCTCGACAAAATTTCTCGGGACCTCACTCTTTTGTTCCGTCATAATATAATTCTTTGTAGTCAATTTTGGCACGCGTGCCAAGGGTTGCCCACCCCTGTGGTAGAGTATTATCCCGTCGTAAGTGTGGAGGTCGTTACGAAATCTATGATTTTCGCGTAGTTCCACGGGGAGTTCATACGGAATTCTGGGATGCCATCTTTGATCATAGTCATGAGTTTTGACCTGCCTGGGTCGCTATTAGTGGCTACTTTTACGTCGTCCCATGTAACCGAATTGTAGGCTGTTGAGAGCATGGATTGTGGTGGCATTTTCGCAGGATGTGAGAAACTTCTCTGATTCATTAGATATGCAGATGTTAGCAATAAAAGAGCCAGGTAGAAAGGGTATCGAATTATGATCATTAGAATGCTCGATTGCGTTATCTAATGCAGATATGTCATCAATCAATGTCATCTTTGTTACTTTACCAACTGGATGTCTTGACATGCTGTCAGCCGCTAGGTTTTTTAGGCCTGGAACGTGTATCATTTTGAAATGGTAGCGTAGCAACTTTTCTTTTAAGTTCATTAGGTGAGGGTTCGAAATGTTCTCCAGTGATCTGTCTCCAAATATTTTCAAGAGTGGTTTGTGATCAACAGCAACTGTAGGGTTCTCGCACCCAAGAACAAAATATCGCGCTCTCTCAAGGGCGTCAACAACAGCTAGGGCCTCGCCTTCTACTGACGCATAGCGTGATACCGACAAGTGTTATTTTCCATCCTGATTTGCAGCAGAATGGGTTTTGTTGGGGACATGAACAGTGTTTTTGAAGAAGCCGGAATCCTCTCCCGGTTTTGCTCCAATCAGTGGTTAGGCATGTGGGTCTATCTTTGTCATAGACTTCGATTCAATTTCTCTGATGATTGTTTTTTTGGATTCCTCAAAGAGCTGGTTGAGTTCTTCCGTCCAGACAAATTTGGTCGACGGCTGGAGCTATTGGCGGAATGATAACATCTTTTCATCTGATGCAAAAGCGTATGATACCTGGTTCACCATGCCAAACCAGGACCGGGCATCGGTTAAGCTCGAGCCACTGAACAGCTTGGAAAAATGCTTTTTCAATGCTGTCCGACCATAATAATGTGTCATCGATACACTTCGTTTGGTTAGAAATATCAGAGGCGATTTCGTCAAAACGTCTGCTGTAGCCATCGCCAGATGCAATATATTCCTGTGGGGCTGTTTTGTAACGGTATCTGCCCCAAGGTGTGATGAAACTTGTTAGATGGCGGTCATCTTTGTGTAGGGGTAGGCTATGGTAGCCGCTCCAAGCATCGAAAACTGTCTTCTTTGTGATACGAGGTACCTGGTGAGCTTGGTAGAAAGGTGATAAAGTGTGATGTGTTTCGCGAGTAGCAAACTTGTCCAGGGGCTGTAGATCAACAGTTCGTCGAGGCTTACCATTTTTCTTTGCGCATATAACCATTTCGTGGCACCATGTGATCGATAGGGACAGGTTCGATTACTCCTAGTTGAGTGTTTAGGGAACAAATGAGTATTTGCTATTGTTTTTGTATTTGCGGTTGTTTCTGGGTATTTCTGTTGCTCTCTGATCTGATCTTATGAAGACTTACTCCTGGTTCCGAATACATGTATTGCAATTGTATATTTACAAATACAAAGATCAGTTCAAGTCATGACTGTTAAATCTAAGTTTCACTGCAAGCCCGAGTTCGTTAATTACTTGTCTATCGTTATCCCCTTTTTCTCTCCTAACGAATGGTTGCTTTTACGCTGGTTTTGGTATCCTTAGGGCATGACGCATTATTGTCATCGTACCCTACAGCAAGGGTCCGCAACTACATTTTAGCGCGACCAAAAAAAATTTCAACTTCTCGCGACCCAAGCATTTGGTAAACATGTAATTAGTTATCGATTTTAAGACTATTGTCGACACTAGCATTTTTCTTGCACATAATTATATGAAACTCATCACATAAAATTGTGAATAATAGCGTTTATTATAACTAATGCAAATTATAAGCTTTGTGTATAATACACAACATATCAAATCGAGGTTTAATTTGGGAGACAGCAACTCGAAGATATTTTTCTACCTCTAGCCTACCTATGAAAACGCTGATAGGCGGGAAAATGTATTGGTTTTTTAATGAATTTTGGATGCTTTGCTGTAAGATACACGTGGAACCAATCTTTATACAATATTCGCTGTTATTCCGCTTATATTTAGGGTTTGAGTGATGTATTTCTATCCGATGAGGGTAAAAAGATGAGTTATTTGTCGGGCGTTGATCCCAACTGTTATAAGTGCTCCCTACGGAGCCTCAGGGCTCCGCGAGCTATTCTTTCACTTGGAAAACTGACTTGGTTAATTTTGTATCTGTGAAGAAGCATTACCATCACTAATAAAATTTGACGACGGTGGTTTTAAAATGTGGTAGTGATTCAAATATAACATTATCTATAACTACGGGCGCAGCAGCCATGGTTTTCTATAAGCAGGGTTGCCATCTACCCAGAGCCAAAAATAGGCATGAAATCATACACGAGTCTCCCACTTTTTATCATTAGAAGTCGCTTCGAACATGGTTGTACCGTAAATATATACTACTACGTTGTACGCAGCTCTAAAATTGCAAAAAGCTATGGAAAGAGACGAAGTCACTGCCACACGCAATCTCTAAGACAAGGGTCGGCAACTTTTGTCGCTCCCGAGCCAAAGCCAAGTGTTACGAATCTTGGCGGGCCGCACATATTTTTTCAAGAAAGTTTAAAACTGAACGGGTGGCTGATGAACCACATTATTCATACAGATTAGAAATTCAAATTTCGGACTTTAATAGCGAGCGACAACTCGTTGACTCAAGTCGTCTTATTATACAAAATATTTACAAATAATATTTAATGCGACACTAGGTGACACACTAGATAAAATCAAAATTTTCTAAATGTCTATCACAAATCCTAGTTCTTTGCAAGGAAAATTTCATTTTGGTTGAGTAATTGAAAACAAAAGCGATTTTTTTTCATAAAGATTGGAAAACGAATTATTAATGAAGAACAAGAATAACATAACAACGATCCGTAGGTTTAAGTGAGCACTCTGGGCCGGATTATTTTACTCCGTGCGGCGGATATGGCCCGCTGGCGGCCGACCTCTAACCTAAAGTCCTCATACTTTGGTTTCCCACAATGCTTCTTGTGTTTTTATGGCAGTATTGTGGGCACCGATTACTGTTTTCCACCTTTCTCGATGTCGCAATAGCAGTAGTTGATAAAAAAAAAAATTTTCATGTTCGAAACAGAACTCATGGTTACGCTTACTCTAAATTGCAGTTTGTCCCTAAAAACAGTATTCCTAAAAAATAGCAGCAACTATTGTGTGTGTCACAGTTTGCCTGGAAATACCGCAAACCCCATTGTTGACAGAAAAAGTTCGTCCATCGTTTCCACGCAAGCTTTGTACGCAAAACAAGTATTGGTCATCCACGTTTCTAAGACCATATAAGCACGCGACTCAAAAATAAGCACTTTACTTAGAAATAAGCACATCGTTACTTTATAAGACGCGGGCTAGAAAATAAGCAAAAATCTTAGAAATAAGCACGGTATTGCAACCCTGTCTATAAGGGAGGGGGTTCAGAATAGAAAATTCCCGAGCAACACTCATCGCTCAATCCATGGCCGACCCGTGAATTTAAAATGTCTTGTCATATCAATTCAATTGTGTTCATCGTTGCTCGCCTTTGAGTTGACTAATATACTACACTACGGCAACCATGGAATACTTTTTTAACCGTCTACTAGCAAGGAATGGATTGAAATCGTATTTTTGAGTTGCTCTTTCAGCACTTAGGATTATCGCAATGTTTCGTTGTTAAGGCAGAGTTTGCAGTTATGAAGCCAATTATATTTGATACTTTCATATCGAATTCGGTCTATGCATAAATGTATCAGTGATTTCTAGATGCAGCGATGAGACAAATATCGACCGACACAGTAAAATGATCAAACTTTCATTGGAGGGTTTAAATATGGGGTCGGCAAACCACATTCGGATTCGGCCCGCGACGCTTCACTGAATTATATTACCAAAACAGCTTTATTGACGAATATATTCTTTACGTGTCAAAATTTGTTTTGAGAAACTAAATTATACTATAACCTAACAAGTATATAATTCACATTCACTCGTTTATTGAGCCTATAATTGATTATAATCAGAGAAATGGCAACAGAACGTAAAAAAGTTGATGCTGAGCCCAAATGGTTTAATGACGCTGAAAATATTCAAATAATCAGTCTTCGCGCACTGCTTGAAATTTCTGGGTGAAAAAATGTGATTCATTGGTCATTCCTTTGGTTTTTAACTTTCTAAAATACGTGCGGCCCGCCAATGACTTGCAACCTTTATTTTGGCCCGCGAACGACAGAAGATTGCCGACCTCTGATTTAGACTTTAGAGCCAGTGAAGTTATACAGTCATTCCAACTCAAATCCTCGACCCACTGCCCTATCTCCCTCCACTGTCCTATCCTCGATCAGCTGCCATGTCTCCCTCGCCTCGGCCAACTGCTCCACTTCCCTCAACCTTCCTATCCTCGACGCACCGCCCAATCTCCCTTAACCTTCTTATCCTCGACCCACTTTCCTATTTCCCCAATCTTCCTATCCCCTCCGACTTTTTTATCCTCGACCCATTGCCCTATCTCCCTCAACTTTTCTACCCTCAATCCCCTGCACTATCTGCCTCAAACTTCCCACCCTCGACCCACTGTCCGACCTCCCTCAACCTACTTATCTTTGACCCACGACGCTATACCACTGAGTACCTAACCTAACGGCGCTAAAATTACGACTCGACCGTCAAAATGAACTTTACCACCTTGCGACCAACTCCCATGTGTTATACTGGTCGAGTATGCCAATGAGATGATTCAATCGTACGTCGACAAAACATGATTGACGGCATTCGTAAAAGTAGGCTGGAATCTCAATTGGTAATCAATAACCATAATTAGTGGATTAAAAATGTGCTACTAATTAGGCTACTGATGGCATCGGGCTTGGAGTCACGGTTTTTAAAATTTTAACAGGCCTTTCGATATCGAAATATCTGAGTTCCTTTTCAGAAACTCATTTAATGTCGCCTGTATTTCCGTGCAGGGCAAAACGACGAGGAAGTAATCGAATATTTGCACGCTTAGTCTTTTTCAACGAATGTTCTGCCATATCCTTGTTGTATATATAAATTTTTTTTACGTGGCTGAGGAGGCTGAATAGTCAAAAACAGTAAAAAATATAAGCCGCTTAGTGAGTGTAATTCCTTCCAAACTATTTTTAAGACATGAAATGTTTTGTCGTAGCTAGCGTTGCCAACTGCCCTCCAATCCAGCGTGTAGTCCCAAAATTAAGCTTATCTTATCTGAAACTTATGAAGCTGCAAAGGACGCAGCTTTTACTATAAAACGTCAAAGAAAAATACTTTATACGAACAGGAGCACTATTGCTCATTTCGGATCGGCATCATATTGTCACAAGACTCACGACATGGCCAATTATTAAGGGCATAAAACGGCTTGTTAAAATTTAGAAAACTGTCATTCCCAGCAAGAAACCATCAGTAGCCCAATTAGTAACACATTTTTAAACTGTCAATTATGGTTATTGGTTACCATTTGAGATTTCAGCCTACATATTATACGAATGCCGTCAATCCTGTTTTGTCGACGTACGATTGAATCATCTCATTGGCATACACGACCAGTTTAACCCATGGAAGTTGGTCGCAAGATAGTAAAGTTCAGTGTGGCGATCGGGTAGTAAATAATAGTACTGAATAGCATAGCACCGTAGGTCAAAGATAGGTAGGTTGTAGCAGATAGGGCAGTGGGTCGAGGATAGGTAGGTTGAGGGAGATAGGGTAGTAGGTCGAGAGGGGAAAGGTTCAGGGAGATAGAGTGGTGGTTCGGGGATGCGAAGGTGGGGGGATGGGGCAGTGGGTCGTGGATAGGAAGGTTGAGGGAGATGGGGCAGTGGGTTGAGGATAGGAAAGTTGAGGAAGGTCGGGCAGTGGGTCGAGGATAGATAAGTAGATTGATGTAGGGCAGTGGGTCGAGGACAGTTTTCAAGTGAACGAATAGCTCGCGGAGGTCTAAGTGTCTTTAACGGAGTCCTGAGGGTGCGTACGGAGCATTTTGAAAAAGTCGACGTAGTAGGATGTAACAATGCGAACAACTAAGTAACGAATGTTTCCTCGACTTTTGATCTCTTAAATTCTTCCTCTTGGATCTACACTCTACCATTGCAAAATTATTGGTTCTTATTTCAAGAATTAGGACTTAGTTATTTGATTAGGACGTATATTTACCAAAACACAACTAAAAACTAACAAACAACACGCGAAAATTGCCAAAACGAGATAATATCCACAACCACGAAAGACTGTCTGAATGGAAAAAGTATCTGAGCGCTTCTGAAACGTTTATTGTTACTTCATTTTTGCAATTATGCTGATTGGCCAATGTTACGACAGTAAATAAGGAAGTGTATACTCGGGGAAACATTCATAATTATAATCAGTGATTTATAAAGTTGTTATACATAAATACGCTACACAGACGCAATGCTCATATTTATGGAAAATTTAAATTGTTTCGCGATCCAGAGCGGGGGGTTTCGCGTCCCAAATTTGGGTCGCGACCCCGTAGTTGCGGACCCCTGCCCTACAGTACGTCTAATTGTTACGTATTTTATGACTAAGATATTACTTCTAATTTTAAGATTAGAGTGACTAAGTTGAAACACGTAATCTATTAACCAAAAGCAGATAGTTTACCCAATATCCTATAGTCCTATAAGTGTCCCTGTCTAGGCCGGCTTTTACCTCTTCTTACTGGTACTGGTGTGTGATGAACGACAGGCTTTGCTTCAGGGTCTATCATACGTTTTTTTGGCGGCCCGTCCATCATATAGGGAGCGGTTGGTGTTCGCAGGTGTTGAAAGTGCTAGATTTGTATTATTGGACACGAAGTGGACATAACGATCGTTTCAATATTATGTTGTTGTTGTTCTTTGACACGTTTTTAAAAAGTCGCTTTTCTCTTCGAATACTGGACCAATTGCTTTGAAATTTTCAGTGGTTGAAGATAAAATTTTTCTCCAGAAGGCTATTACTTTTTTTTTTCGCTATGACGTCATCAAAATTATTGCCATTGGGTGGCGCTACGTGTCCATATATTTAAGCATAGCTCTCTTGTTCGATTAGATACTCCTGTAGCTTCTGTCGGTTTTCCCCATTCGGCGAGTATGGTAACGACGTTGGGATTGGTGGGGGAAGTTTGCGGCGGGGACATGTGCATCTTTATATGTCACCATTTTTAGTCCCTGTCAAAGTTTTGTCCGTCATGTTAATTGATGTCATTTCCCTGTTGACTCCGCCAATCTTTGAAAAATTAAACAAGTTCAATGCATGCTTTCCTGCTCAAGAACAGCTTGTCCGAGCTGTCGGTAATGTAAATGATCTGACGGGAACGAACTATTTTCCCGTTATCAGTTGTTCCTGAAAATCTTGCAACTAGGGCGCCAAGGATATGTATCCATTTGTTATTGGTCGCAGTCATTGTTGTTGGGGTTTGAAATTCTTTTTAAACCCCAATTTAGCAAAGTCAGATGTCAGTATGTCGATCATAATATCAAAAAATAGCTGTGGATCTGACTTGCGTTTTTCCCATCTTTGGCACATATTGGTGGTGGTCCAGAGCCATTCCGTTGGATGAATTCTTGTAAACTGAGCGTAATGAATTGGACATAGAGTTGTCCATGTCATCAGGTTCCTGTGATGGTTTGACCATTTTTGACGATGTTTTGCCTCTACAAACTGATTCAAAATGGTGTAGTTTCAAGCAGTGGTAGCAAGTCTGATTGAAAGCAGGACAGGAACGTTATTTGATTCTCAGTAGAGAACTTTTGCCGTGTCCTGTTTCTCCGCAGTAAGTACATGTGGCTTGCATCTTATCGGATGTGGGCTTGACTTGAATGCGCCCCTTTCGATATGAGCTGATGGCGTCTGTGGACTGGGAATCTGTCGCTTGGCCACGAATGCGGGCGCCAAAGTTTCTAACTGGTTCATCTCTGTCTTGTTTCATGTTGGCGAGCTTGACTCTGGCGATCATGGCATTTTCCTTTGATAGCGTTCAGTATGTCTTGTTCTGATATTCCTGTAAGATTAGGTGAGGTGCGAGTTAGATCTTTGCGCAGTGGATCGTCACAGCATTCCAATAGTTGGAAAACTATGTCTTGGCCAAATATTTTTGTGGCAGCATTGTAGTCTGTCCATCTTGATTCAAAATATGTCCATTCTTCAGTTGAGCTAGCAGATGTGATGGTTGGACGTTTTACTTTCTCAACTTGGGTTGTGGGTTGTTGAGTTTTTTGTGCGCTGTGGGTGGTAGCGTGTAAATTCAGCAATGCAGCAACAATAGAGGCCTCATCCTCTGTTTCAAATTCACATTCGTTGATTGGGCATCTGATCTTTGGCATCTTGATGTCACAAGGTATCCCACATAGGGTAAATCATAGATAATTATATATCACTATTTGTTTATTAGGCTATCAGTAAATAATAATTCACCCACTATATGAAAAGAAAGTATATGGTGAATAACGAATACCAATAAATATATAAACATAAAGAAATGCACAATGCTACTGATAACCTACTAATAACTTTGTCATTTTTTAGCTCTCATTCTAAAAATAGGTTGGCTCTGGTTTTACTTGCGAAATTCTGTTGACAAGCTGCTATATATAATTGTGATGGATTATGGCTAAGGCAAAGTGCTAAATTTGTTTTCGATTGATATTCATGCTAAAATTTAAAACAAAATGATATTTTGTAATGTGGTTTAATATTTTGATAAAATCATATTTAAGCAGGATCAAAAAAACGCCGCTCCCGAAGTATGTGCACCAAGATGGCGCACAACCTGAACCATAACCTGGTACAAATACTATGTTCAGGATGTGCGCTATCTTGGTGCATATACTTCTGGAGCTCTGAAAAAAAAAACGGAGGTTGGCAACAGCAAGCGGATGTACTTGATGAACATCCAGCTTGTCAAGTTGAAAATAGTACGACAAATTGACATGTAAAAATAGGAATGATTTAAAACAGAGGAATAAGACTCGGAAGCATGAAAATGTTTTGTGAAACCGTACGTATATGCATAAGCTGCCGGGAGACCATTATGAACGTAGAGGATAAGAGCATGTATATATACTGGAATGAATTTTCTCGAATCATTGACTATACTCTATCGACCGTAAAAAAGATTTTTAATTTTCAAAACTATTAGTATATTTTGCAATAGAAACGTGAATAAAAAGAGAAGTGAGAATCTGTGAATGGCTTGTGTGTAAATCTTGCCAATCCTTCTGACCATTACTTTTTACCGACGGCGTCTATATTAAGAAACGTATAGCAGTCACATCGCATGAACTAAACCGACAACACAATCTTGTCCCAAGCCAAGCTAATTCGTGGCGAGTTCGCTTTACGTAATATCAATACTTTTCGAAATTCTCAAAATACCCAAATCAAAACCTAATTAACAATAAATTTGGTCATAGTAATTATATTTAACGTATTTTTTAGCATTTTTTTTATCAATGGCTAAATTGTCAAATAGTGATATTATCTTACAGGTTACGAGTTAGTCATTATTTTCATTCATATACGGGTGTGATAAAATATATTTAGATAATTATAAAACAACGTAATCAGCGTTATTTTTTAAAATACAATATTCTGAATAATAGCAAACATCGAGGACTGTTGATGAAATTAGTATATATATATATAGATATGTAACTAACATTGATAAATAATAGTTGGTTAGCTCAAATAATGACTTCAGTCAGTTTCTGGACATGTTGAAGGAGAAAATTTTGCAGATATTGCGACATCATGCAAGACGTTAATGAAGGCTGCAACCTGTCACAAAGTTGGATTTGGACTTGGAAAAAATCCACGAATCACCTGATGATCTGAACAAAGTAAAGCACACAAGTTTTTTCGATAAGATTCGGATATCACCAGACCTTGCATATATATATAGCTAAGGCAAAACGAGACTGCTGTTCATGTCCACAATGGGTAGAGAACAAACGTTTGAACTCAATGGAAGGAGTATTTATATTCCGGTATTTGTACTAGTTCATGATGCAACAACAAATACTTCGACTTGGTAATTTAATTTACAATATCTTCCAGTACTTAAAAAGTTTGATATAAGTTTTCATACCTTTGTCGAGTGGACATAACAAAGCCGCAAAATAATTTTCATAGTCAGAAAGAAAAACTATAGCTGCATTGTCTAAATGGTTGTCTGATTAAAACAAATATAATTAAATGAGTTTAACTGCAGACCAACGAAAGAATAATAATTTATCTATATATCGAATATTATATTATATATGTACATGTATTAGTAATTTTACCCATATTTGTTACCGCTTCATTCGCAAGTCCGTTCATTTCCTCTCCGTGCTCGAGGTGAATAAATTCTGCAAACGTTCAATTTGTGTCAAAAAATTAACAAATGTCTTAAATTAGAAGGAAAATAATAAAAGAGTTTACTAGTACTTTTCATTGTTATGCTAATCAATAACTCTCCACGAAGCAATCAATTGGGATACATTTTGTGTACACAACATACCATCGTCTGATTTCCTAATATGATAAGTTCCATCTCCTTCATAGTCAACATGAAATTCAAATTCAACATATCTGGCAAATAAAACGGTGTTGAAAAAATTGTCCTTCTATGCAACCTGTTATCTAATTTTATAATTGTGTTTTCGGGAATTCATTGGAAAGCATTATTAATTAGTATGCTATCAGATCCGAGGAAATAGACTCGTAACTCTTGGACGAGTTCTCAGGTAGATTTGGTAATTTAAACAACATATGAAAATGTAGAAGAATCACTATAGGTAAATAATTTATTTTTAATTTTAGCTATTTTCAACAATATTTTACTTATTGTAAGACATTTATACTCTGTAGATTTTGCTTTTTGTTTTCATATATTTACCTGGACCCATTTTCCTTTGAAACAGCTTGGAATCCAGTTTCTGTAGACGTGATATTAGTGAATCTGACACAAGAGACCATAGACGTTATTTCATCAGTCCAGAATACCACGTAGTTTTTGATAACTACAAAATGGGAAAAACCCAAATTACGGTGTTTCCCCGAAAATAAGTCCTATAGCCTGAAAATAGGACCTAGCTCAAATTTAAAAATGATTTTAATCCAATCTACCCTTAAAATAAGATCTAGCCGATAGCGTGAAATTTGTTTTGACCTAATCGAAGGCAAGAAAACTCTCTTACACGTTTCAAATGGTTAAACTAAAACGCGTGAGAAAGGAAAAGGTTCAATGAGTAAAATCTTCATTGGAATTTATGAATCTAGTGACTGGCATGACATTCCAGAGGATGATGATATGGTCAATTTTGAATAATGGCAGTTTTTTGTTTAATAAAAACGTGTTATTTTTAAGTAAATGGATATCGGGTTTCATATTTTGTATATTTGAAAATCTCGTAATTTTCTACTTCGTAATTTTGTTTTTGATAAATGGCATCCTCCCATAAAAGCCCTAGTGTTATTTTTCGAAAGAAAATTAAAATAAGACCCTGTCTTATATTTGGGAAACACGGTGTATGTTAGCATTGGTTGATTAGAATTTAATACTAGTTACACAAAAATGGTTTTGACGAATAACGGATTGGAAGTAATTACTTTAATATTAACTTAAAGAGTCATGTTTTTCATTAAAATCAGCAAAAACAAGTGGGTTCAACACACTTCTATAATTTAGTCTCAATTTGAGTTGTTATCTCCATCTCCACCGTACCTTTCCAGCATCGATTTTCATGCCCTCTGAAATACAGCTCTTCTGTAACTGACTTGCATTTGTTATCAGTGCAATTGATGACAATAGTAAGAGTAATTCAACAATTGAAATCATGCTCATTATGACCATAGACGCTTCGTGATTTTTCTAATTTACCTGTAACAAATAGGAAAACGTGTTGTTCGTATATGGGTTTGCTTTGTATAAAAGTTCATCTGTATTATATGTATCAAACAAAGGTTCTTTAAAACGCCTTATTCAAAACATCTCAACTATATTATCAAAAATTAGAAGTTTATTTCAATGAAACAACCAAAAATAGAATGAACTGTTGTTCACATAGCTGCAATGTGAATGCTGCTATAGTCTATATTCTATTGTGCTGCTTTTATGCCTCCCAAGGCCCTTTTTCATTTCATAGTTCTTGAGTAGAATTGTTTTGTTCTATCCTTCTATGTTTACTTTACGTCAAAATGAACTGTTTATAATTTGGGTGAAGATTCTCTGAGTCAGAGGACGCACAGGATACACGCAAAAAATCAATTCATGTTGTGACGATACAAATCTGTGGCAGTTCCACATAAAATATCCTGATTCAGTAACATTTGAATGAACTAGTTTGAATGAAATATATTTTATTCGCATTGCTCAAATTTTCTGTATATATATATATATATATATATATATGTGGACATTCAAAGTTTCAAAATAATTTTATAGAAATGAACGTGTCAAAGGGCAACTCATATGCATTTTTTAAATATTCTCACTAAGAAACTACCCAGATTGCAAAAACGTGATCTGTATTTACATTTGTATACATTTTAATGCGCCTTTGAATCATAATTAAAATTTTGAATTGAGCCATGGAATAAGTTTGACAATTCCATTAATATATTAGTCATGTTACAAAGTATTAGTATTACAGATTGAACAACATACATGTGATATATATCTCAGAATTTGCGAGATTTGAGTTTTTCGATATCGGCGACGCACTGTACGACTAGATACGGTAAATTACTGTCAAAGGTAGATGTAGTGTAAATAATTTGATACTATGTAGTTGTGAGTAAAATAATTTAGTATTTGGCTAACTCACGTAGTCACAAGACGCATAAATCATCATTGTCACAGGATATGGTAAATCTAGAGTAGTTCGGCTAGAGGTACTACCACTACCAGTAGTAGATTACGGTTGTTCAGAGTTTCAGCTTCGTCCAGGATGAGATTTTTAGAGCAATAGTGTGTAAATGATTTAGTTTCGATTTTCATGTCCACATGTTGCGCTCTTGTGTTATATGTTGGCATTAGAATTCTTTTTCTCATTCTTTTTGTTATCCTTTTCTTATTAAAAATGGGACCAATTGCTAGTGAAATTTTCAGTGGTGAAGATTGTTTTTTTCGCTAGAAGACTTTTATTTATTTCGAAAATTTCTGTGGGCTCTATGGAATTCGTTTTTTGTTTTGTTTGAAATGATGTCTTCGAAAATTGAGCACCAGGGGCGGCTTTTGTTATAATCGTGAAGACTGCCGTACCTGTAACATACTGTGACAGATATTTTCAATATTAATTTTATTTGAAATGCTTTAATTTTATTGGACATCCTGAAGTATGCTCACCAAGATGGCGCACAACCTGAAATCAGGTTGTGTACCAGGTTAGGGTTCAGGTTGTGCGACATCTTGGTGCGCGTACTTTTGGAGTACTATTTTGTTTTTACCAATCATCATTTTGACTAGTTGATTTTCCTAAACTTGTGGGAGTTCCTATATATACTCTTTTATTATCCTTATACTTAATTTTATTTTTATTTCTTTCCTTTTTACTGTAAAAACCTAATATGCATCGTTTATTGTTTTACTTCGAGTAGACAGTAAGATTGCACATGTATCCCTATTTATCTTATGGCCTGGGTGGCGGTGCCACGTTGTAGTGATTTCATCAATTCCGATACTGAATCTGCAGATGACATTGACTCAGGCATTAATGTTATGCCAACTGTACATACTTTATAAACATCCCTTTGATTCATGCAATTCTTGAACTCAATAATTTCCCTGTTGCGCTTGATATTGGATGATATTAATTCCGGAATGATTGCATACAACAATGTAGAGAGTGAACAGATCCTTAACATCAAAATTGTTCTGCTAAATATCCATTTACATCTCTTCTTGATAGAATATTTTGGAGCTCCAAAAGTATGTGCACCAAGATGGCGCACAACCTAAACATAGTATGTTTACCAGGTTAGAGTTCAGGTTGTGCGTCATCTTGGTGCACTTACTTCGGGAGCGCCAATATTTTTATATAAAGAAATCATTCAAATTTCCCGAATCCGGATTTTCTAATTATTCAAGAAGTATATTACCATATCATATTTTTTTGTTGGCCTATTGCAGGGGTCACCAAACTTTTTGACCGCGAGCCAGGTATGACTCAAACTGTGTTGAAACGGGGCGGATACATTTTTTTGAACACGTTAGTTCAACTGCTGTCATTTTAGTTAAATTTGTTTTTTAGAAAATTCGACATTGATTGCCAGGGGTAGACATTCCGAAACATCGGAAAAAGTATTGGGTACGATGTTTTAAACCTTGAGTTATAGCTGCTGTACCTCCGAGTCAGAGGACAATGTCCTTCCATCGCTTCTTTGAGTGGAATATCGAATCAGATTGGGTATATCTTCAAAGCAACAATGGAATATCCTCAATCGCTTTATCAAAACAAACCGCTGCAGGGCCCCGAAAAATTCTTCCCATACTTTACCATTGCAAAATTTTCGGGGCTATTTTAAGAGTGCTTCTGCGAGTTGACGCCTGTAAAATGGGGTATGTGTTTCAAACCATCATTACGATTCATCGCATACAACAATCTGTTTTTTAAAAGTACCGGTGAAGAATATTAGCCTAGTTTTTCACAGCTATTTCTACACTAATTTTTCCATACTGCAATTAAATTAAAACTCCTAGGAAGACAGAGTGATCATTGAATTATCTGATTTATATTTAAGTTTCCGAAACAAAACTGAAAACCAACGATGAGAGGTCAAAAACGCAAAAACGAGGTAATTTTCACGACCACGCTTGAAAATCTGTCTGAGTGAGAAAAGTGTCTGAGCGGAAGCGAAAAGGAAGCATTGTTGCGTCACCTTTTGCATCTTGCTGATTGGCCAATGTCACAAAGTAAACAAGGAAGTCGATTCTCGGGGAAAGGTCCATAGGGCAAGATATATTTTTGAGCCGCTGGGTGGCATACCTGCGCTTAATCGCACACTGCTTTTAAAACCTCAAGGCAATAACTTTCGAGAAAGTAGTGGGGCCTTGAATCACAAGTATTATTTGAGCTCACAACTCTAACACGTACTACACGAATATTCACATATTTACAATTGCTGAGATCATACACCATAACAACGCCTTTGGTTGACATTCATATTTCTCCTATTCATATTTGAATGACGATCAAAATCATGATATTTCAACAATCAACGATAAAAATTATATTAAATAATTTTGTTTATGCTTATAATATTTATTAACAACCGTTGACGTGTATGGTGGCCCATCGTTGTCACGCGTAAAATTTAAAAAAAAAATGAAAAAGCGAAAATAAAAAAATAGTTGTGAAAAAACATAAAAATAATTGAAAAAATAAAAATAAAAAATAAATTCAAACTAAAAAAAAAATTAAAAATAAAAACAAGAACAAAAAAAACGAAAAAAAAAAATTAAAAAAAAAAAATTGAAAAAAAAAAAATTGGGTAAAGAAGAAAATAAAAAGGTTGACAACAATGGTCCGCCTCGTGGCCCATCGTTGTCACGCGTTTTTATTTTAAGAAAATTTGATGCTGCTTGGGACCAACGTTGTCAGCTTTAATCCTACACGCACAAATGTGTATCCTAGGTTTCTAACTCACTACTGATTTTCATGAGCAATATTCAACAAATTCAACATGAAAATGTTTTATAAATTCTCCATGCTACAAGTCCAACAAGAAGTAATATATTTATAATAATGATGAGAGAATATAGAATTGAATACAAAAGTTCGGCAAATTTTTTTTTTTTTTTTTCGTTTTCATTTTCAATTTTTTTTTTTTAATTTCAATTTTTTTTATCATTTTTTTTTTCAATTATTTTTATGATTTTTCACAACTATTTTTTATTTTCAATTTTACACGTGACAACGATGGGCCACCATAGACGTGGTACCTATTGATATCAAATGAAATAACGCTGAAATTTAGTTTAATTCTTGTCACGAGTTTCAACCCCGAGTATATAATATTATTTCATTGCATATTTGTTAGTGAGTTAGATACAAAATACAATCTATTCATAAAATTTTGAATTGCGTCACTGCCTGTGACAAACATTTGCAGTCACTTCGAACCGGAATAGCAGACTAAATGCAAACAGTGGATGAAGTCCGCCCTTCCTAAAATTCCAAACCTCCACTCCTCCTATTTGCAGGTGTGGTTTACCGAGGGATAACTGATCTGAAACATCCCATCCTCAAACTTAAAAGTGTCATTGCCGCTATTTAGCGATCTCTCGATTATTGGCTGAGTTTATCTCTCAGGCTCAAATTTGACTGGGCCGATGTTTTAGCCTCGAACTTACCGTGTTTTACGGACCATAAAGAGCACTTTGAATCATTTTACTTCTCTATAAAATCGATCGTGCGTATTACAGCCTGATGTGCCTTTACATTCCCTTGTTAACGTAACTTAATCAGTATATGAATAAATGAAATCAGCCTCATAGTTTTTCACAATATATATATATATATAAGCATATTATTGCTGTTAACTATAGTATTTTATCAAAACAACGCATACTCACTCAGGAGAAACCGCAAAATAGAGACAATCTCCTTAAATTCGGGAACATCCTCTTTCTCCAACTTAAAATGAAAGTCAGGGAACATACTGGATCAGATAGCCAGTTATTTGTTTTCGGAAGCATGGACTTGATGGTGGAGGAAGCCGTAACTGACCAGCGGTTAGGTGAACCACCCTACATTATATTTTATTACGTTATATTGACCTTATAGTTTCTGGGGGCGAGATAACGAAGTTAGACTCAGACCCGTTTTCGATTCAAACTAGCGGAAGTGGATATCAAACAAACAAAGAATCGTACATAACTAAATTAGAAAGACGTTGAATGTCGGCTTCTTACAAGTGTTTTTATCAACGACGTGAAAGACGTCTGTCGGCTTATCGAGAATAAGCTAATGTCATGGAACTGTTTTGAAGTTCTTGCCTATTTTGTCATAATTTAAGCTTGACAAAAAGACGTCCAAAATAACCATCATAAGATACTCTATCCGCGGGTTTAACTTGGTGGTACTTTCCGTATTGTCTTGTTATGAGACAAGATTACTTCTTCTTAGTGATTTCAGGTTTCACGTTGAAAATAGATGAATATATTTACGTGATTTGTGGCTTCTGAAAATTACTGCGAGAGCGACAACGTAGGTTGCCCGCGGCCAGTGGCAGGTTCAATAGTTTGATAACTGAACATAATTGTTCGTATTATTGAAGAATTTCGCGGCGACAAGGAAATTACTGTATTATTATCTATGCCCTTACAATCGTACATCACAAAGCGGCATATCAAATGCCTTAAATCTTTCCACCCGTCAACCCAAAGGTCGGGCGACTTTCTAATAATTTATTCTGCTAATGAGATAATGAATATCAGGAGAATTGTCAGAAAATAATATTATAGGCCTTAGTATATCCGGTATTTTACTTCCAAGACACGACTGTGAAAAAGCTTACCGTTATTGCTTTACAGTTCGCTGCCCGTTCCGCTTACATATATATATTAGCTTGGATCGCGCTAGTCACGTAAGCAGTTACATAAAGGTGACGGCATCAAATTCATTTCCTCAAACAAAATTTCAAATTAATGAGGCTTTCTAGTATTAAACTGACATTGAACCTAAATAGCAAATTCTGATAATCGTAAAGAAGAGCATACGCGTTTTATGTCGTCTTCATAGCAGCGGGCCTTCTATTTTCAGTTCGAGTGAGGACTGACAAAACTACGTTTATATCTTCTCATTTTGATGTTTATATACGTTCTTACAAAGTTATCAAAACTGTCAGATTTCCAAAAAATTGACAAAAACAATTAACCCGAGATTTTTATACTAAAATATCAAAATCCAGCACGAGGTAATACACCAAAATTAGACTTCCTAAAATTAATTCTAATAGGATTTACATTAATCAAATCGATGCATAACAGCAAATCAGTTCGGCAACATAATTTGATTCACCGTGTAAGCTAATCCAATTTGATATTTTGTCAGAGGTTATGGGTTTACCCATTTCCCGCGCCTGTTGCATAATATTTTAGCCAAAAGTTGTTTTTTGACTAATAGAGCATTTCGTTCATAGCTGACCGCGTGTGAATACGCGTATATTTAACCCAGTACCACCAAAAAATTCGTGACTGCTTTTGATTTCCCCTATACCCGCGTCTCGTGTTTCAGTCATCATCGTGGTGAAACGCATAACCTCGCGGTTAGGGGATTCCGGAAATTTGGTGTTCATGTAATCTATTACACAGAATTATATCATTTAAATCAATATTGGAGGGGGGAAGGCGGTCGCCATTAAAGATGAAACGAATAAAATTAAGCTGTGAGGTTCAACTCGAATGTGAAAATTGCTTTCAAAATTAAAAAGTTTATTCAATTAAGAAAACTGCATGCAATTATGAAAACTGCGAATACATGCGTCTTATCGCTGGGAGGTTTCTCATTAAAATTTTCCAACAGCCCCCTCTCGACCTCATTACGGCTTTGTTTATCACCCGTAAACAACTAGTTATAATATTTAGGATAACGATATCGAGTGGGGCCCCCATATTGACCAAGAGATGAAAGACGTTTGACGTCAAAAGATCGACCCAATTGTATTGATTCCAGCTTTGACTAAATACCAGTACAAAATCTGGAACAATTATACTTTGATTTTCTATCATTTCTTTATTATACAATATAACAGATTTGCATTAGGGCATTAACAATATGCAACATAAACTTGAAAATATTGAAGATTGGGGATGAATGAAATAGGGAAGACACTAGAACACAAACAAAAATAAGTTTTTGAAAGTAACAATGAGCAGTGATTGAAAAAGTATTAGCAGGAATAAACAAAAAATAACAAACTTTATGACAAGATGATGAATAAATAGGCATTGAAAAGATAGTTTCAGCAAACAACATCAGAGAATATCTGCTGATTTATGTCTCATTATGGGCCTTGTTTTATTATTCGTATTCATATAACAGAATTAGCATTAACTGGAAATAAAATTGATATTTTCACAAGAATTAAACAAACATATAACTCTAACAACAACTCGATCAGTAGATATGCTCAGAATACACTCGTTGAAGGGCTATGGACGGTGAATGTTTTGAAATTAATGCCTGATTTTAGTGGTATGCAATACAAAAGTGTTTAGACAGAGGTATGAGGACAATAAAAACAACGGTGTAATCCTCAAGAATCTTGATTGAAATAACTACAAAGCTTTTTTCGATAGGTTATACGTGTTGAAACCTACAGGAACAAATTTTACGCCAATTTTAATCTTCAAAAATTTTTGGAATAAGCAAAATAAATATTAAAGTGGTACAATACAGTAAAAGTTCATGATATAAATTTTGAGTAGGTCAAATTATTAACAAATGGGGACTATGGTTGACATGTACCAATGATACTATGATGCTTTCAAGCTCATTATTGAACTCCTGCTTTTTTGAAATGAAATGAATTTAAGCACCAGCTGTGTCAATGTCAATTAACCTATTCGGACAAAAGCTTATAAACCATAGAATCTGAGGTAATACCAATAATTCAATATTGAAACAAGAAAAGTAAATAGAAATACTTCTACAAACAGTGGGACGAAATTAGTTTTTTTGGCTTCAATATAGACTTTACATGAAAAACAAATGTTATAGCTCTATTGGTTAAACTATACAATGACATGACATTTTTTTTAATTAGGCTTCATGAGAAATTTTATATAAAATTGAACTGGAAAAGGCACCTAAGAAAAAAAAATTGCAATAGCAAAAAAAGTTTATATATACTTTGGTATGTTTCGTCACTAATTAGTTGGCAATAATATTCAATATCAAAATATAGAGGCACATACAATTATGAGATAGAAGTTGCCAGTTGTTATATTATCTGAACATTTGAATGCCACATCAAGTACCAGTAATAAAAATTTACTGAGTGCAATAATTATTTGGCCAAGCATGTTTATCTATCATACATACTTAAATAAACTTGAACAGAAGAACATAATAAATTTAGCCTGTTAATGCTTCTTCACAACTATCATTGATTTTTAATTTCGCAATATGTATCTAAAAGCTTAAATGAATCTCTTAAAAGGAAAAAAGTTGATTGCAATGGTTCTTGAGACAAGATTTCTAAAATGATTTCAACATTATTAAAATGCCATTACTAATGCATTACTGATATACATATAATACTGAAAAGGTGAAAATCATGAGTTAGATGAATGTATGACTGTATTTTCTGCATGCTTGTATTTCTAATACTTCAACCAAAAACAAAAAAAGGATTAATTTCAGTAGTTTACACGATATTTCAATTCTTGATTCAGCGTTGAAAAAGACTTTGATTCGTCAGGAACAAAAATTACAGCATCAATCAAATTTAATTTTAGTATGGTGAGAAATTGAAAAAATAAAAATAAAAAAGAATACCATAAGGTTGTGATTGTTGACATTTATAATATTTTAAGCAGGGTGCTCTGTGGCTGATGCAATATTTGGAAGAGATTTTGATGTGTCACATAAATGTGATATAATATTTGTATCTTTAATACATTGTTTTCTGTTGTTATTTTTATAACTACCTTGACAGTCAAAAGTTATTTCATCAGAGACCCGACTGCTGGGTGTTTCACAAACATGGTGCAGAATGGTTGTGTCACTGTGTGCATGACTCAGCAAAGATGCTTCAGGCGAGGAAACAAAAACATATTTAGTTCTCTGCGATGTTTGCTGGTTCTTGCTTTGCAATAGTGAAAAATTCAGTTCCGTTCCACGGCTTTTTAAAATGATTTTAACATTATTAAAATGCTTGAACTCATATGCATACAGTGCTAAGCTGAACAATAAACAGCCTGTTAAAAGCCATTCTGTTACAGACCCTGCCAAGTCCAAATATCGTTTATACAAAGGCACATCATGAATGATTGGGATACATGTTCCATTAGGAAAACGATATACAGGTGGCTCCAAAGAAGGTGCAATTAATTCTTTTAAATCTTCGTTTTTGTGAACAACATTAAACTCAAGTCTAAGGCAACCAAGTACTGTCAAAATACAAATTGACGAAATCATAATGCCTGCCGATACAAAGCGGAAGATGCAGACAATAATGGAGCACACAGACTTCCTGGCAACAGCCCTGTGCAATTTATGGGTCAGTATACTTGATAGCACGCAGTAAACCGTTCCGACAATAAAAGCGAGACCAGCTCCAACATAGTGAGGAACTTTATTTTTGCTAACTTGGAAGTTACCAACCATTACAACGCCAAAACAGCTAAGAATTCCTGATATCAATGCAGCACTATTGAGATGACTTCTTTGATCCATGTGTCGCATAAATCTCCATGCCAATATAACAACAATAATGCCGATAAATCCTTCTGTGTTTAAGATTAATCCAAATATGCTTGACTCAGGGTGTTCAGTTCCAGTGTAGCTTATGTAAGGTAGGAACCATTTTTCCACATGACAGTTATTTTTTGCAAGAGTATATGTTGTTATCATTCCAAAAAATGCTGTTACTCCCAAAAATATTGGCAAATGATGCCATGAGGGGTTTAAACACCATTTCTCTGCCATGTGTTTCATCCTCCACAAGTTTGTTGCGTAGAATTTTATGAGGCAATAATTGATATCAGAAATCAAAAATAACTATTTCATTTCAAAAGCTGCAAACATGTATATATACCAGTGAGAAACTATACTCTACCAGCATGTATAACTATAAAATTACATCAGAATTGATTTGGTATTCTAACTTTAGCTATGTTTCAAATCTAACTTCTGAATCTACTTCAGTTAATAATAAATCTCCATTTATCTAATTTATGAATACTGCAGTACCGTAAGGCAAGAATTAAAAAAAATCACCCAACTGCCTGGGGAATACCGGTAATTTATTAAAATCTAGCCTATACCAATGGTAGAAAAACGCAAAATATCACAATTCATGATACAGCACCTTCCATAACAAACTCACAGAAAAAAAAACATCAGTAAAAAAATTTACTGGCAATTGACTTAGTACGGTATTCCAGAAGGTTGAACCTTTGCGAAAATTGCCTTCATCTTTATCGCCTACTTACAGGTTTGGTATAGTGAGTACAGGTCAATTAATTAGGCATGAAAAAATTTCCCAGAAAAATGGTAAACAAGGTACTTCAGTAAGCGGTTCTACATACCTGCATACAGACATAAAAACAAAAAGATCTAACGATAGCTTCATAAATTCGCTCTTTCGCAAAAAATACTCGGGTAAGTGTTTTTATCGCTGACAGTAATAAGAAAGTGATTCTATTAGCTTCATTACTTCTATTCGAGCATATAATCTCGTATAGCCTAAAAGCGAATATAACGATGACCCAATTCGATAGCAGAAAGCCTACCCAACACGCAGCTAAACCAACAGCCCGCTGTTACACGATCAATTGAATGTTTACAATATACGTTGGCACGTCGCTTCAATATTTGCCTTTCTCGAAATGGCGTAGACGCGGGTAAACGCGATAGTCGTGCTGACCGATACAACAACATGTCGAAGTTTAAAAATTTCATTGTTGTATTGCGATCGACCAGCTTATGCAATCGACAACTTCTAAATTCTTTGCGAAAAATTTGTTGACAGAAAACATTTGTTTGGAATGCCCAAATCAAAATATTTTCGACTTTCGTATTATAACAGGACCGATAAATTCAACTTATGCGTATGTGACGAAAATATACAATAACATTCAGTTCGAAACCACTTGACACACTAACGACGAGCTTCTTGTTCGTAAACGACTGGTTAATATACAATATACACCCCTCTTTATATGACGAGACCATCCACCAGCATTTGAGAAAAAAGTAGAAACGAAAACGAAACTAATCATCTGTTCCACTGTGTACCCCAGGGGTACTTTTCCCGATCACAGTTAACTAAAAAATAAACCGAAAACTGTTTTCACGAAAATGGGTTTTTTCCTTATTTTGACTATGTACATAATATTTTTGGTTACTTATGCCTCAAAAGTTTGAGCATGTTTATAACCAATAAGGATATGTACATCCTAGATATATCCTTATTATAACGGTATAAGGATGGGGTACGCTTGGCATATTGCAGTAATACGACCGCGTAATAATAGGAGATAGGTTGGCCTCATAACCGATCAACTCGGCCGGCTCTTCATTAATACAAAAAACTGTCGTTTTCAGTAAACAACGAAATTGGATCGTGTTCGAAAATGTAGATAGAATGAGTAATATTACCTGAATACGGAATTTAATCCGTTAGCATACCTCCATAATATAATCAAGAAAGTTCGGGGAAGACATGATTAGTATGTTTAACGCCGCAATAGTTGACGTGTCAAGCTCGCTTGCACACTCTCAAAAAGAAATCAAAATGACAAGACGGTATAAAAGTGAATTATTATAAATTAAAAATAAATTCTATGTAAACGATAATGTAGTTTTTGTGCTTTAATTATAATTGGACCTGCATAGGCAGTGCAAAGGTGAAAATATCGAGAGTTGTTTTTCATATATTTGGGACACTCAATCTGTTTTTAAAACAAGTACGGTCACTCAAACAGAAAATACCGAGTTTCCCGAAAATAAGACTTATTGAAAATTGAAGTAAGACCCTGTTTTATTTTTGAGGAAACACAGTATTTTCAGTCCGAGTGAGCGAACTTTAATTTCAATATAGCTTGCCCCCCAAACAGTCCCTGCGTGTACTTTTACGAACGATCCATCTTAGTGTGGAAGCCAACATTTGACAAGGCGACAGTTTGGCATCTTAAAAGCGATGACTAAGTATTAAAAGTGTGTCGTTTCGCTTCTGAAATTACAGGAAATCGCCTTTTAAAACAATCGTCTAAGATTTTTTGGTATTTGCTGTAACCAAAACAGTCTAATTCTAGTGACATCTGACCCCAAAATTAAAGGTTAGCTCGGTTCTTAATTCCGCAGTCTGACTATACGCATCTACAGATTAAAGCGGGCTGGTGGCCAAATATTCACGTTTGCTCCAGCTGTTGTGCGGGAAATATTATCTGATAAGCAAATGCAAAAAGCGACTGTCGAGAAAAAGGTGTGGGGTGTAAAAGAGTAAAGAACGAATAGGCAATTGGAATATTTTAAAAGACCTATTTATCTCCATACATACTTCATACTGCCAAGTGCGGTCAAGCCTGAAGTACTCATTTCGTTGGCTTCAATACATTTCTCATGCTTGAGACTGGCCCAGTTTGAACGCTGAAGAACCAATTATTTTTCCCACCACTATTTTGAGTGGACTAATATTAATATCAGATACGAAAACAAAACTAACAAACATATGGACATTCGAAAAAATCGTAGTTATATAAGCTTTCCAGAAACTAAATTTGTTGCGTTGTAAATAAGTTTGTTTATGCCATTATTGTACCAGTCCGACTATCCACGTACACTTACCTCAGACTCAACGTAAAAAGTAAAGCTTGATTCCTTTTCAATTATGTGAGAACATTTTAGAGTTTTATTGATGTGTTTACTGATGATAGAAACGGATCAGTTTAGGAAATTATATGTCAGAAACGCCTATTTCAGGATGAGCAATTCGAGTTGAGCATCGTTTATTTATATATGACACCTTATTTGATGAAACCACATTTTATCAGCGCTCTCATCCAAAACATTGGTGGAATTTAGGTGTATATATGATAATGCATGGGATAATATTGCATTGTCCTAATGCAGCACCAAACAAAGTTTTATTACTGCTTCATGTGTGTCACTGTGTGTGGTCTCTGGTGTATTCAGCTGAATAACAGGAATGTTGTGATTGAATGATGGTAGGTCATTTTGCAAATAAATGAGAATTTCTTCGTTAGTTATGATTTATTCTGTTACATATGTAAAAAATTTTAAACGCTTGTCATTGTGAACCCATAATATGTCACTGTGGTACAGTTAAACAGGCGAAAGCACTTTAGTTAGCGTCTGGAAAACGAATTCGTGATTGCACGCTGTGGATGTCACGCGCGCTTCAAATTATGCCATACTATTCGGTATGCTGCAACGTTTCGTTTCATTTGGTTTGCTCGTCGAATTTCATTCTCAAGGGACCTTGTAAACTAAACGCTCGATTGCTTGTCACCCACACACTTATAAACTCGAGGGTTTAAAAATTGTATGCCCCATTTTGGGGGAAGGTGATTGATAATCCGAAGCAAATAAAATAGCTAACTATGCATGACTGGTGTCACTATCACTTTTTCCGAATTAAACAATTTTCACGATCGTGAAATATATTATGGAATGAACAAATATGCACAGTTAGTTTGCAGACATGTAAATATACTTGGGTCAAAGAACGAGCCGAACGTGAAAAAATACGTGTCTCAAGTTTCAACGAGTAAGTCCAAAGTCCGAATCATCAAAAAAACATCAAGCAAATACCCTTGTTGTAGCTTAGCACACTATATATATTACGCTCAAATTTACCATCTTTATTGGCGACTTTCCCAAAAATTATATATATTCATTGAGCATTACGATTTCATTATTTTACCCTTCAGTAATCGCCTTCTGAGTGAAAACTTGGAATACAAGACAAAATCAGAAGCGGAAGATAAGGTTCAGGTCGTTCTGGTATTGGAATCGATCTTATATTACGAGACAACTTACATTAAATTTGTGCAATTCTGTCTTTCAACAACAACAATGATAGTTTTGTAAACAGAAAAATCAGGATCGGGTCAAAAAGATCAAGTGCGAAATAAAATATTTTGGTTGTCGACCACTTTGAATGGCGGTAGACCGTTTTCAGTAGTTGTTAATTTACGTTTAAAAATGCACTATTAAGATAGACAAATCGACGCTGTTCTTCCTATTCTTCAGGAAAACAAAACAAAGTTGAGCGGAATTTTTATTTGCAATTTGTGCATGATAAATAATTTCTTTTGTCAGATTTGTTGTGTTCGTCCACAAACATCGAAGTGAGCTCAAGTAAATATTGGCTAACAGACGTCTTATCATGAAAAAACTAAAGGATTTACCAATAAAAACGGGTCGGGAGAATTTCGGATTAAATAATATAAAACTCGAGGACAAACTCATGGTTTTCAGTTCAAAGAGACCGAACTGAAAATTTGTTTCTATTTTTATCACAAAAACTACGTTTTGACTCGTTTTTAGTAATTTTTAGAGTGGGCGAATTCTCATATTGTAGTTCACCTTATGAAGAAATGTTTATCGAAGAAAATAATTTGTTACTCAGAGCTTGGTATGTTTTATTACCGTAACGCGTTTCTAATGTGACATTATCTCTAACCTATGCCAGGTATATGTAAGTAGAACACGATGCCTAGCATCATACGCACGTCGAAACCCCCGAAATATCTGTTCAGATGGCTTATGATAAACAATATTACAAATCTGACATGGTCACACAATAGCATCATTATTTTATAAATATTTCACTTCTGGAAAAACGCCATACTTTGACTGGAGAAACAATATTCTTTTCAAGTGAAGTGGAATATCGCTCAAATTGTTATACACATACTAAGATGCAATAATACACACAACCTTACATAAATATTACCATGTGTCTGAACGTATATGAAAAAGCTCAACTTCGAATTTGTTGACAAAGAGTATATCTCAGATACCGTAATTGATTTATCATAGTGAATGTGAACATAAATCACACGAAGTTTATTTCTGAGCGTTAAAAAATCTTTAATAAACACAGCCGAAGGCGCATGAATGAACGTGAATAATGGTTTATTGCCAACGCAAATCTAGAAATTTCTCGAATTCACTGTATCTATCACAATAAATGCGTCTGTCAGAAGATGCGATTTTACAACAATTACAAAGCCATTTTCACTGGTTGATTTGTCAGTTGCATCAGTAATGAACACTAAATAAATCTCAATTTTTAATGAATAATTGGGTAAAATGTGAATATCCAAGGTCTTGGGACGCTTATCAGCAGCTCTTTATCGCCCTCTGTCGGCTTTGCATTACATTAGTCGAGATTATTCTCGAACATTCCAGAACCATGATATTAATGAATAATTTTGCGTCAAATATCGCAATAAGAAGCAATTTTCGAAATATCTAGAATGTGTCCTTATGCTATATATAAAGCAGATGATCGAAGCAAATATTCATTAACAGATAACAAGGTTTCTGAACCCATCTACGAAGACAACAACTGAAATATGGCTTTCACAATTACTTTCTCCAGGCCAGCTCAACGTCGCCGATTTTATCCATCTCGATGTTGCGATTTTTTGGAACCAATGTTGTGGACATCTGCTGTTGTACCAAGAGATGATACTGATGATTTTTCAAACTTTCTCCAAGCCCTTATCGGCAGGTACATATAATATATATATATTATCCTTTTTCAGTAACTTTTGCTTCTATAAGGTTTCGATATTCGGTCCAGATAGTTATACAATGGCATGAAGAAAAAATTTGGAATAAAATGCATTTTTGGCATTCAGCAGCAAAGGTGAAATACCATTTATAATTTGAAATAAGACTATTTTTTCTTATATTTATACAATAATGAATACATGTTAACTCGATCACAACCTTATCTAGGAACGAATCCCAAAACAATGCGAATAAGCAAGTAGAAGTGACACATGACGAATCAGAACATAAAAAACAGTCATTTCCGGAAAAATATGCAATGAATATTGATGTTCAAGATTTTGCACCTGAAGATATCAAAGTAAAGGTACAGGGAGATAATTTAATCGTTGAAGCGAAACAAGAAGTGAAAAAGGAAGAAGAAGGAATGTTCTTCCATAGTTTCAAGTGAGAAAATCCTTATCATGTACCTGAACATACTATATTTATATTTTATCGAGTATTTTGTTACAAAGTAAAGTTTTTGTACATTCTGTCTGATTTGAGCTGTTATTGACATATTACCTATTCCTTATATTTAATCTAACTCACATACAACATTACAGGGAACTACGAAGAACACTTGAAATCCCCAATGGAGTAGACAAGAAAAATATTACATCAGCATACTCTAGCGGCGGAATTCTTGAAATTGAAGGTTCCTTTCTACCACCAAGCATAACCGAAGATCCAGAAGAGAAAACGGAACTTGACATTGAACGTAGCGACGAATAATATTTACAGTATGATCAAACAATACATGAAATTTATCACGGGCTTCAAATAGTCCATACATACATGGAAAGCACGAAACGGAAGTGCTCAAAACTGATTTCAGCGCGCATGACTCGAAAAATATATTTGATTCATTGAGTAATATCAAGTCGAAATGGGAATCAAATCGTTGTCATGTAAAAACAATTTTTCTCTCAAACTAGTTTCAATAATTTTGTTTTTTTCTGTCTTATTTTTCGTGACTTCCTGAGTTTTCAGTGTTTTCCTGCTTTGCATTTCTCTTCCATATTATTCAAATTTTGTATTTTTACGAGGCAGATTTAGTCATGAAATGAATAATTCATAGTAAAATCACAGTTTTATTGTTCATTTTTATTAACAAGTTAGTGAGAGAGAGAAAGTAAGAAATAGGTGTTTGAATAGCCTCGGTCGCATAGAATGCTCGGTGCTGGTAATAGTCCACCAAGAGAAACATCGTCTTTTCGACATTGCTGTTATTGAAATTATTCCCAGTAAATTCTAAAGGCTACCTTTTGTTTGTAAACAGATTTCGAATAAAATTTATTGACCTGCATCTATACTAACGCAAAGCTCATACAATAACGCTGTACACTTTGAAATAAGGCGGCTATGACCATTCATTTTGCGGCGCCAATTTGTGACTCATGCTCTAGCTTAGACTGACCTGATTGGTTGTTAACGATCCAATTATGTAATTTATATAAATTACAATTTAGTGTGGTGTCAAAATTCTATTAAAATACTATAAATTAAAACTAACGAACATTAGGATATTCCGAAAGGTTTACATACATTATCTGACTTTCCTTTACTTTTTAAGATAAAAATTTTTTTGCTTGTTGAATAATATTGCCGCCATGCTTGACAATTTCGCGAAGTAGATACTCATACGCGATAAGATTCATAAAACATTATGAATGTTCATAAATATAATGTTCTTATGCATTCATTGTCATCATATTTTAATGAAAATGGTGAAATTACTGTAATAAAGTATTAATTTTTGTCAGTGACGGGTATTGATTGACATATTTGAACTAGAACTTATCAAATTTCAATGTCGCTGTTTACCCCAAACATTGTTGGTATTTGTGTGTAATTGATGTCAAGAGACAGATTAGTCTAATATAATACCAGAATGATTTTTATTATTTTTTCATGTGTGCAACAATGTGTGCGGTTTCTGGTATTATTCAGCTAAAGAACAAGAATGTCGTGATCAAATGTTGGTAATTCATTTTGCGAAAAAATAAATGCTTGGTTAGTTGTGAGTTATTTCGATACCTCCGTAAATAGCTTCAAGGCCAGGTCATTGTGAACTCGTATATGCCCTCGCAGTACATTTGAACAGGCGAAACCACTTTAGATCGCGTCTGGAAGACGGATATCTAATTGAATGCGTCAATATCACGCTATATGGATGTCACGCGCGCACTGGTATATTTTTATTATTGCTTCATGTGTGTCACAGTGTGCGGTCCGAAGGTGAGCTGACGAACACGAATGCTTTGATCGAATTGGTGGAAAGTAATTCTTTTGAAAGAAAAATGAAGAATTGCTTCTTTAGTTATGATTTATTTTAATATCTGTGTAAATGGCTTCAAATGCAAGTCATTGCGAACCCTTTATAAGTCATTGCAGTACAGTTAAACATACGATACCACATCAGTTAGCGTCTGGCAGACGAATATCTAATTGGTTGTGTCAATATCACGCTATGGATGTCACGCGCGCTTCAAATTATGCGATGCCATCTTTATGCTATACAGCTTTATGCTTGCTTCATTTGGTTTACTCGTTGAATTTCAGTTTCAAGGGAAGTTGAAAATTAAACAATCTCTTGCTTGTAGCCTACACACTTATGAATTCGAATGTTTTGAAATTTTATGCCTCATTTTGGGGGAAGTTGATTGATAAACCGAAGCAGAATTAAAAAAAAAAGGTCAACTATGCATGGCTCTTGCTACTATAAAAACCCTTTGTCGGATTGAAGCATTTTCACCATTCTGATTTAATTGTAAAAATATTATGAAATGAACAAATATGCACAGACAAAGTTCTTTCGTTTTTGTTTTTGCAAGAATATACATATTTGAGTCAAAGCACAAGCGGAACCAAAAGAATACGTGTCTCACATTTCAAAGTCCAAAGTCTGACTTAAAAAAACATCGCGCAAATATCCTTGTTGTAGTTCAGCTTTATTACAGTGGTTCCCAACCGCCGGTCCGCAGACCGGTACCGGTCCGCAAAGCTTTTTTGCCGGTCCGCGAGAAATTTCGTTGTTTTTATGCCGTCTCAATCACTTTACAAAGTTGCGTTAGCTCATCACGCAATTCTCTTCCGCCGTCATATTGCGACGTCTTTCGCGACATGTTGGCACCGTCTTACGCGACATCTTGGCGCCGATCATTCACAGTCTTCGCTTTTTCGGCTCCGATTCATCGTGAATGCGCTCCATCAAATCTCGCAAAATTAAGAAGCCTAAAAATCTGCACGCATGCTTTTTTCTGTTCTGCGTGCTTTTTTTGATTAATATGACCATCCATATAAAACGTGATACATATCTCCTTATTTAAATCAGAAAACAGTCAAGAACAGTATAATATTCCAGTAAGATATGAACTTGTTGCGACCCCACAGGTGGTCACGAGACGCGCAAAAAAGCATGGGCCGCAGAGATCTCATTACGCAAATATATGTTATATTTTATGTTTCACCCTTTTTTAATTGTTGTCGCCACATTATTTACTAGTTTTTCTCCGTGTGAAATGTTTTAAAGTGTGCTTTTTTGTCTAGAAGCATATTGAGTGCCCGACATTGCAATATATTACGCAAAAATATGTTATTCTTTTCTGTTCCGGCCATTTCAATTTTTGCCGGTCCGCGAGTACATTTAATCTAATTTTACCGGTCCGCCAGGGTAGAAAGGTTGGAAACCGCTAGTTTAGCACACTAAATACTTGACGTTATCGACATAAAAATATATTCATTGAGCATTGTTATTTCATTAATTTTCTGTATTCATTTTAGTTAGATATGAAAACAATTGCTGAAATTAGTTTAGAGTCCACTCTTCAATTATTTTACAATAACAAGGTAAATATCTGTGACATTGCGTGGGGAAAATATAGATCCAATCATTCATACCTGTTGAGATATGATGTTCAAATGTAACTTGAGCGCATTTTGAGTGAAAACCGGAAATCCAGGACAAAATCGAAAGAGGAAGGTAAAGTTCTGTTCATTCTGACATCGAGTTCATATTACAAGAGAGCTTAAACTAAATTTGTGCAATTTTGTCTTCAACAACAACAAGGATAGTTTTGTAAACAGAAAAATCAAGATCGGGTCAGAAAGATCAAGTGCAAAAATAAAATATTTCGGTTGTCGCCCACTTTGAATGGTGGTAGACAGTGTTTGGTAGTCGTCGATTTACAGTGCAGAATTCATTATCGACTTAGACAAGTAAACTTCCTTCTCTTTATTTTTCAGGAAAACAAAATAAAGTTGGGTGGAATTTTGAATTGCAATTTGTGCATGATAAACAATTTCATTTGTCAGATTTGTGGTCGTCAACAAAAATTGAAGTAAGCTTAAGGAAATATTTGCTAACAAAGTCTTATCGTGAAAAACGGGTTAGGAGAATTTTGAAAATGTTATTTAATTAACATGAATTAAAAGCTAAAAATTTGAGTTTGAGGAGAGGAAACCAGACAAGACCGCCTAATCATATGCTAAAACAGGGTGGTCCAAGATTGCGAGCTCCGCGGGCCATAAAATTATTTTCGGCATTGGTCGCGGGCCACAATAGTACTAAGAATAGGTAAACAGTGGGACCTCCTGAAGTATGCGCACCAAGATGGGTTGTGTACCAGGTTAGGGTTCAGGTTGTGCGACATCTTGATGCGCATACTTCAGGAGTACAAAACAAGCACTTCTATCGTGTAGACTCAAACGCACGGTTTGAGTTTGAGTACTGAAATGAAAATTAGGTTTTAATTTTATCAAAAATAAAAATAAGTTTTTAGTAATTTAGAATCTCATGTTTATGGTGGCCCATCGTTGTCACGCGTAAAATTGAAAATAAAAATAAAAAATAAAATAAAAAACCGATAATAAAAATTTTTTTGTAAAAAAACATAAAAATAATAAAAAAAAAAAATGAAAAAAAAAAATTAAAATTAAAAAAAAAATAAATAAATAAAAACGAAAAAAAAAAAAAAATTAAAAATTATAGAATTGAATACGAAAATTCGGAAAATTTGTTTTTACGTGTATAAGGTAATTTAATTGGAGAATGCTGCTTAACTACTCAGTTGTCTGGACACTCGCGATGCCGGTACCGTACCGTCTTACCAAATACCGGTAGTCGGTTATAGTCGCTTTGCGTCTGACCGTACCGGTAGCCATACAATCACTCATCATCTCCCATTCTTTCACGAGTGATTGCATGGGTACCGGTACGGTCAGACGATACCGTACCGGCATCGCACGAGTGTCTGAGCAGTTAAGCAGCATTTTCCAATTAAATTACCTTCTACACGTAAAAACAAATTTTCGTATCCAATTCTATATTCTCTTATCCTTATTATAAATATATATTGCTTGTGGTTGAACTTGTAGCATGGAGAATTTGTAAAACATTTTCATGTTGAATTTATTGGATATTGGTCATGAAAATCAGTAGTGAGTTAGAAACCCAGGAAACACATTTGTGCGTGTAGGATTAAGTCTGACAACGTTGGTCCCAAGCAGCATCAAATTTTCTAAAAATAAAAACGCGTGACAACGATGGGCCACGAGGCGGACCATCGTTGTCAATCTTTTTATTTTCTTTTTATTCAATTTTTTTTTTTCAAATTTTTTTATTTTTTTATTTTTTTTTTTTAATTTTAATTTTTTTTTTAATTTTTTTGTTTGTTTTATTTTTCAATTTTTTTTTTTAATTCAAATTTTTTTTTATTTTTATTTTTTCAATTATTTTCATGTTTTTTCACAACTATTTTTTTATTTTCGCTTTTTCATTTTATTTTTTCATTTTTTTTTTAAATTTTACACGTGACAACGATGGGCCACCATACATGTTCACCTTATGGAAAAATGCCCATTGAAGAAAATTACTCAGAGCCAAGAGGGTCCCATTGCCGTAACGCGTTTCTATGGTGACATGATCTCTGTCATATCTTATTAATTTTTGACGGTGACGGTTATTGATAACATATTCGAACCAGAACTTACCAAATTTCAACAATTTTAATATTGCTTTATGTGTGTAACATAGTATGTGGTTTCTGGTGCATTCGGCTAAAGAACAAAAAATATAGTGATCGAATGATGGTAGTTCTTTTTTTTCTTCGTTATTTATGAGATATTTTGATACCTGCGTGAATAAATTCAAACACAGGTCATTGTGAACCCTTCATATGCCATTGTAGTACAGTTGAACAGGCGATACCACTTCAGTTAGCGTCTGGAAGACGAATATCTAATTACGTCAATATCACGCTATGGATGTCACGTGCGCTTCAAATTATGCGATGCCATCTTAATGCTGCAACGTTGCGCTTCACTTGGTTTGCTCTTCAAATTTATTTTCTAACGACCTTGCAACTAAACCCTCAATTGCTTGTCGCCCACATAGCTTACTTATAAATTTGAGGGTTTAAAAATGTTTTGCCACGTTTTGAGGGAAGGTGATTGATAGCCCGAAACAAAATAGAACAGCTAACTATGCATGACTGGTTACACTATCACTTTTTCTGAACAGTTTTTACCATTCTGAATTAACTATAAAATATATTATGAAATGACCAAACATGCACAGTTAGTTGGAATATATAGAAGACTAATAGTTAGTCTTATGCACCAAAGTCTGAATCTTTCAGAAAAACATTACGCGAATAACCTTGTTGTAGCTCTTCCTTAGCACACTATTTATTTTACGCTAAAATATAACAACCCCTCTATTGGTGACATATCCAAAAATTAGGTATATTAAATGAGCATTACGATTTCATCAATTTACCCTTCAGTTATTTTGCGATTGCAAGTTATATATATCTACTATATTACGCAGAGAAATGTATATATCCACACATCTGTTGAAATATGATGTTCAAATGTAACTTGATCGCTTTCTGGGTGAAAGCCGAGTATACTCGACTAAATCAAAAAGGAAGAGGAAGTTCATGTCGTTCTGGTATTGGAATCGATCTTATATTACGAGACAACTGATATTAAATTTGTGCAATTTTGTCCTTTAACAACAACAATGATAGTTTTGTAAACGGCACAATCAGGCTCGGATCAGAAAGATCAAGTGTCAAATAGAGACCACTCGTCGACCACTCTGAATGGCGGTAGACCGTTTTCGGCAGTTGTTAATTTACGTTAAAGAATGCATTATCAACCTAGAAAAATTGACGCTGATCTTTCTATTTTTCAGGAAAACAAAACAAAATTGAACGGGATTTTCATTTGCAATTTGTGCATGATAAATAATTTCTTTTGTCAGATTAGTTGTGGTCGTCAACAAACATCGAGGTAAGCTCAAGTAAATATTGGCTAACAGACGTTTTATCTCGAAAAACCTAAACTATTTACCAATAAAAACGGGAAGGAGAATTTCGGAACAAATAATTCAAAACTCCAATACAAACTCATGGTTTTCAGTTCAGAAGGACCGAACTGAAAATTTGTTTCTAAGTTTGTCAAAAACAAAAATACGTTTTATTCGTTTCAAGTAATTTATTGAGTAGGCTAATTCTTATATTGTGGTTCACCTTATGGAGAAATGTTCTATAAAGAAAATAATTTGTTACTCAGAGCTTGGTATGTTCCATTACCGTAACGCGTTTGTAAGGTGACATTATCTCTAACTTATGCCAGGTATATTATATAAGTAGAACACAATGACTAGCATCATACGCACGACTAAACACCATAATATCTGTTTACATGGCTCCTGATAAATAATATTTTCATTAAAAAAAAATTAGACCTATTTCAAATCAGACACAATCACATAATAGCATAGTGGTCCTATAAATATTTACCTTCTGAAAAGAATCCTTACTTTTACTGGGGAAACAATATTTTCCTCAATTGAAGTGAAACATCGCTCAAATTGTTATACACATACTAAGATGCTAAAATACACACAACCCTGTGTGTGAACTGATATGAAAAGGCTCAACTTCAAATTAGTTGACGAGGACTATTTCTCAAAAAATTGATTTACCATAGACTATTTCACGAAGTTTATTCCAAGCCTAAATTTTTTGATAAACACAACCGAAGTCGCATGAACGAACGTGAATATTTGTTTATTCCCAACGTAAATCTAGAAAATTCTCGAATTCACCGTATCTATCACGATTATTCACAACAATTACAAAGCTATTTTGATTGGTTAATCAGTCGGTTGCATCAGTAATGAACACTAAATAAATCTCAATTTTTAATAAATAATTGGGTAAAATATAAATATCCAAGGTCTTGGGACGCTTATTAGCAGCTCTTTATCGCCCTTTGTCGGCTTCGCATTCAATTGGTCGAGATTGTTCTTGAACATTCCAGAACCATGATTATAATGAATAATTTTGCGTCAAATATTGTAACAAGAAGCAATTCGCGAGTTATCTAGAATGTGTTCTTATGCTATATATGAAGCAGATAATCGAAGCGAATATTCATTAACAGATAACGAGATTTCTGAACGCATCCACGAAGACAACAACTGAAATATGGCTTTCACAATTGCTTTCTCCAGGCCAGCTCAACGTAGACGATTTTATCCATCACGATGTTGCAATTTTCTGGAACCAATGTTGTGGACATCTGCTCCTGTACCAAGAGATGATGTGAAATGCCATTTATATCTTTAAATAAATTTTTTTTTTCACATATTTATACAATATATAATGAATACAATCTTATTCAATCACAATCTTATCCAGGAACGAATTTCAAAACAATGCAAATAAGCAAGTAGAAATGACACATGACGAATCAGAACAAGAAAAACAATCATCTCCGAAAAAATATGCAATAAACATCGGTGTTCAAGATTTTGCACCCGAAGACATCAAAGTTGAAGTACAAGGAGATAATTTAATCGTTGAAGCAAAACAAGAAGAGAAAAAGGAGGAGGTGGGAATGTTCTTCCATAGTTTCAAGTGAGAAAATCTTTATCATTTACCTAAACATAATATATCTATACTCAATCGAGTATTCTGTTACAAAGTAAGGGTTCTGTAATTCTCTTACGTTTCCGTATATTCTGTTCGATAAGCTGTTATTTACATTTTATATATTCCTAACATTGAATCTAACTTAATATAACATTACAGGGAATTAAGAAGAACATTCGTTATCCCCGAGGGAGTAGACAAGAAAAATATTACATCAGCATACTCTAGTGGCGGAATTCTTGAAATTGAGAGTTCCTTCCTACCGCCACGCATAACCGAAGATCCAGAAGAGAAAACAGAACTTAATGTTGAACATACGGATGAATAATATGTGTATTATGAACAATATACATAAAACAACGACCGAGCGCTCTAAAGCTGTTGATAGAACCAGTTTTATGCGAGCCGGTGTCGATGATTAAACAATTTTGTTAATTTTTCTGCTATCAGATCGTTGTATTGAATAAAAAGCAATATTACCTTATTTCATGTCTTCTATTACCTATTGCCCTATTTTTGCTTTCCGAGAATGTATAGTTATTTGTTCTCTTGTTCTTTGTCAATTTATGAATGCTGCAAAAATTTTCCCATGAAAAAACACTTACATAATGTTATCAGACATTTGAGTAGTTCAGTTTTAATCACAAAAGCGAGAAAGAGAGAGAGAGATAGAAAGTTTTCAAATAGTCTCACAAGACTCAATGCGTGAATAAAAAAAAAAACGCTTCTGTAAAGCATTAAAATGCAATAGGCAAAAGAATGCACCCATTTGAGCAGATAGCATTGTTCTGTCTTGATTCGTACTTACGACACGCAGAAGCCTTCGTTAATAAAAGAAATAAAACCCAAAATTCACCCCAATACGATTAAAAATCACGAAGTGTTTAATTATTAGATATATATTTTTGTTATTGTCATAAATATCAATAAATCTATCACTTAAAATTGCTTAGGTTAGAGCACTCATAGCATAGGTATATTAACAATTCAACAACAAAACATTCAAACAAAATAAAAAGAAATTTTTTTAAATAAAATATATATTCTCTACAGAAAATATTATTTCACGCATTCATACATTGTACCAGTACGGAAAACCAATGAAAACTTGCTATATGTATTTATAACTCACGATATATCTCGACATTAGGCAAATATGTGAATCACTCTAAAAATTGGCGCTGCTGTTTGGTTAAGTATTATATTGCGTCAAAAATTATTTCTTTTGCTTGCTTTAATTACCTTTATATACCAGAATACTTATTTCAATAGATAACCATATATTCATAATCATTACACCAACTGATGAAATATCATAACTCCGAGCCAAACGGCGATCCAAGCCGATGTGATCGTTTTTCTTTGACTCCCTGCAATATAAATAAATTAAATGACTATAACAATTTGTAAAATTCAAGAATTTTGAATTTTATTCATTTTTGTATCAAAGCAAAAATAGTGTAAAAGTATATATTATATTATTACTATTAGATACTTGAGTTAAAACATTTGATCGCCTTACAGATATATCCCAGTTTATAACGGGTATGCTTCCAGAAACTATCAATAGTAACGATTTCGTTATACCCAGATGGGAAATATTGAAAACTAAAGCAATGTATATAGTTTTAGTGTCGATAATGTTTTCTGCTGGACAATAAATGTTAAACGGTCAATGAATGTTACGAAAGGAGGCTATTATATTTTAATAAAATAGCATTTTATATGCTCAGTCATTTTTATAGGGTTTGGTTATCGTTTACAGATTCGAGTTCATACTCAATTCGCAATTTTAGGATCACCGGAATGAATAAAATTTTGTTCCGAACTGGTCAAACTGATTTTCGTATTTTGCGTAGAATGACTTTTTCCCCGGATTGTCATTAGCCGAATTTGGAAAACAGAATAGGAAATCAAACAAATCAAGGTACTTTTTTCAAGTTTGCTTTGAATTTCACGAACTGGGCGCTCACTAACCGACCACCGACGTGATCACTTCATGACAGTTAGTCGTATCATTCACATTCTGCAAGAACGAAACTAATCGGTAAGAAGAAACAGTAAACCCAGCTAGTATATGTATAGAAATTATGATAACAACTTACCGTTTCCACCATTATGATCATCATCATCAAATATCAAAACCAGGGCGTTCGAAATTGTTTGGGGAGAAGATTCTTTGGTGGTGACGGGAATCTCATCGTCGTCGTCATCGTCGTTAGCACGATTATTCATACCGCTTTTTGCTGAGTTAGCTCGAATAATGGGGTCGTGCTTTACAATTGATCTGTTAATTTACATTAGGTTCTTGAGTATATTATGTGACTGCACACAAATTATTTAGGAATATTGATTTTTAGATTGAAAGCATAAAATATTAGTTGTGATGACAATTCCTCATTAGATTTCGCGAATCTTCCCAGCCACTGGAAATGATTACTGTCATATTAGCTGGAAATACAAAACAAAAAATCGTTTTCTTTTCAAGCGTTGTTATAACTATGATCAAAAAAATCAGATGAATACTTCTATCTTCAAAGAAGCACAAAAAATGAAATAGCACACCGACATGTTGTTGCCGTATTACAGCAGCGTATATAGCAAGGGAACGAGTTAATGTGGAAGATGTAGTTGATTGCAAAACTATCTAAATACTAACAATAGATTCAAAATATATAACATGACAGCCGCAACAGATTATGAATACTATCTATATAACACACCAGCGACTATAGGGCAAGCCACACAAAAAACAGTCACAACAAAACATTTCTTATTGTATCTCTTATTGTAAGCACAATGCAAGTACTGAAATGGCGTATTCATCATCAAGCCGTTCACAAGGTAAGAGTGCTTTAATAGTATATATTTCTGTTGATGACAGTTGATGGAACATTACTGGCTGAACTGAATGAGTACCATTTTTCAGAAGTCGTCACAGGAAAATAACAACGCCCGGCAAGGACAAACAAAAAGAAAAGGCACAGCATTCACTGAAACGTGAAAATTAGTGCATATACCTTTTGTCTCTGAATGTTGAAGATACGCATCCTTGATAACATCTCGTAGAATTTGATAAATCACACAGAAGTACAGAACACTGAAAACGAACACGATAATATTTTTGACTGTGTTAACCTATGGAACAAAAGAAGCACACTGACAGTCTATTTATTTCTCGAATCATACAAACCTGTATATAAACTGCTGCATCTTCTTTCGAAGCAAGTAGTTTGTCTGCAAATTGAAACGCTTGTATGCTGAATCTGTTTTCTAGAGGATTAGTTGATGTATATTCTTCCATAGTAGGATCTTCAAGGCAACTGGGTAAAAAAACATAGCAAATATGCGTAACATTATAAGATAGAAACAACTTGATACCTGACTTTTATTCTCAATCAAATCCAACCAAATGGCTGATTTTTACACATTTTCGCAAAAATTGAATATTTGTTTTTGAGGGGAATACATTTAAACTCTTTCTCTCAGTAAGAATACAAAATAGATTATGTTTTTTTTCTTTCACCAACAAGCGAACGGTTTGGTAGATCCATTTTTCCTTTACTAGCTTATGTATGAGGCCCCTAATATGGAATTGTTTGAATATGTGCATTTATTAAATTAAAATTTAGGGTAATCAAAAATTTACCCAGCTGATATAAATGGATATTGTAAAGTTGTTGCAGTTATCGTCTCGGTCGACAACGCCACGCACTCTTCCGTAAACAAAGTCAAATCGGCCCGCCCAACTGCTAGAAGTGCAAAGTATATGTCATCGTTGATGGAAACTTCTACTGGATATTCAGCTGGACTATAAGGTGTCTGAAATGAGAGAATATGATAGGACATTATCTGATGGGCAGAATCCGAAATCTCATAAATGACGTTCTTAGTTAAATCTTTAAAAACGGGCTTAATCTCAATGATATTAGAGTTACCCGTTGGTTCGGATTCTTGTCCATCATTCGCGATTTAAGAGACAAATAAATTCACAAATCCATTTTACCTTGTTCTGGTTCTTATGACTTAAACGTCTAATCATAATCAAACAAGAAACGTTCAACAAAGAATTAATATGAAGCTTACCATGAAACTTTCTGTACGGTAAATATCAAACGAAAACACAAATGTTCCCATTCCTTCAATAGAAACCTCGTTCTGTACATTATCACCGGTAATTGGAACTTCCGGTACAAAAGATCCGGTTAAATTTGATGTTGCTGGTAAAGTACAAACAACTGATATCTGTACCCATTCACCTCTCGTTATGACAGAGCTGGATCCAGAATAATCTCCCTTATAGACGAAAATGTCGGTTCGGTATTGGATACCCGCGGCACTCGACTGCAAAAGGAGATTTTCATTACAAAGACAAACTCGACAAATTTTTGCTAAAGGTATTGCGACAGATTGTCAGCTTTAATTAGATAATGCTGCTCCAAATTTCATTCAATAAGCATCCAGGAATATATATGCATACGTGGATTAAGGCATGAATGAACATGACCAGTGGCAGAATTCGAAGAATTTTTTTCATTTCTGTTTTTGGAACGTCGTAATAATCAGTTAACTTGATCTTGTTTCTTAAAGCTACGAATAAGTTCGGCATAGTTTTGTAAAATGAGGAAACTTGTTATGGGACTCCTGTAGTATGCGAACCAAGATGGCGGACACCGGAACGTAGTATGTGTACCAGTTTAGGGTTGGGTCATAATTTTATTCTAATTTTCCTTATTTTAGTTCTATTACGAGTTCGGCCAAGTGACTCCCGTAGTATTTGTACCTGAAAGTATGGCTTAACCCTAACCTGGTACACATACTACGTTCCGGTGTACGCCATCTTGGTTCACATTCACATACTACGGTAGTATCCTTGTTATTAGTGAGTTCGATACAATAGAGAACTTAAAATGTTGAATTTTATCAATGGATATGAATGTCTTTGTCTACTTTAAAAATTGTTCTTCTATATAAAGATTGCCGGCAGCACTGGTGATTTTAAAACCAAACTTCAAGCTGAATTGAAACGCACAAGACTCGTTATTGCTGAAAAATATGACTTCACGATATGAAGAATACACTTTGAATGAGTTTATCTAAAGGTTTTAATTGGGGTAATCGCCGAAGTGAATTAATTCTCTATCGACTGTTAGGTTTCATTCCCGCTTAGTTTAATTAACCTCAGTTGTCATCCCGCATTGATCACTGGCCAATGAGAGATGCTGTTGGGAAGTTCCTCCGGTTGACTGACATTCTGAATTTAGATTATTGTGTTCTCCAGCGAATATAACTTCTTCAGATGCACAGTTTGCAATGCTAATATTCATTGTGTGGCCGTCACATGCAACCGTAGAATTGGCTGTGGAGAAAATAAAAGATATAGCGTATAACTTATCCTTATTAGTTTCCATTATTATCTCTCTCATATGCGGCTCCGAATCTCAATGTTAAGTGATCTTGCAACACAGATTCAACGGTACTCCGGTAGTATCTGTACCAGGTTAGGATCAGGTCATAATTTTATTCCGATTTTCCTTATTTTAATCATATTACAAGTTCGGGGACAGTCTGTGTTATCCAAGTAAATATCCCCTTGCCCATAGGTTTCAGTCCCTTTACCCAACTCGATGTAAAATAGACCAACAATATTTTTATATACAATATTTTGCCCATCAAGACTGGCGGGCCATGGAAGTATGAAGTGAAAGTTACATTTTATGGACAATATTTACAGTGTTACAAAAGCAAAAGTGGAAACCGATAAGCCTCATGCCAAAACACAATTTTATCGCAATCCTAACAAAATTCCTTGAGCCATCTTTTGCAAAAACAGAAAAATTTGGTTTTAGTTTGGTTGTGACAGCATCAGGCGGGACATATTGAATTACTTAATGGGTCGGATTTGGCCCGCGGGCCGTAGTTTGCCCACGTCTTCTCTGGATCAATGCTCAAATATATGAAAACGACGTGACTCCAATGAATACCCACCCATGCTCCCCTATGCGATCTACTCTGTTATCTGCAAATGCAAATGATTCGAGTTGCAAATCAAGTATAATCAGCGTAGTAGTGATACATGGGTACCATCTGTTTGTCGAGTAGATACCTAAATAGTCCGGCGCACTTCCACGTGGTGGTGCAATATGTGCAGAAATGGCATCATTTTGAGTAAACATAGAGACCTCAGGACTCTGACAATATTTGAAAATGAAAAATCACAAATCTACTCTAAGATGAATCTTGGAGTAGTGCTGAGTAATATCCGCTTTATCAAGTTTTGGGGTACCCACACGAAATAAAAATAAAATGGGTTGTCGCCTAGTTTGTTATTGATCCTTATTTTAAAAGAATAAATATACAGAGTAAACTATGACTGTAATAATTACAGCTGTAAAGTTAATTGTGTTGTAGCTTGATTTTTTCAAATATCAAACTGTCTTAAGGGTGATTTCAATCAGATCGGTTATTGGATTCGAAGTGGACCTTTGAACCGTTTTGGGATTACCTATCGATCTTGATCAGTGAGTATGTTGATATGTATTTGTCTGTTTGTCTGTTAGATACATGCGATATCTCACGAAAGCGAGGTTGAATCTGCTCCAATGCATTCATCATATCTCGGACCTGAAGCCTATTGATTTCGGATGACTAATGTCGTATAATTAGCGAGTTATTAATCAATTAGTGATGAAGAGATCTATGAAGAGATTTTTGCAAAGCGAGTGAACGTGTATGACCTAGATTTTTGAGGCGAGAGATCGCATGTGCTGAGCGTGTATGGCTGTATGCGATGCGCAAGTTTCCATCGGAAAGTTCCCACGCTATTGAATCAGACAGAGCGAAGGATACACGCTGCTAGATTGATAAGTCCGCGATCTCTGATCGATATCTCGTTATGTTGTTCTTGTTAGTATTCTTCGTTTTGTTGTTGTTGTTGTTGTAAAAAAATTGATTTTTTCTTTAACGACTGTATCAATCGCTTTGAATTTTTTTGTGGTTGAAAATTGTTGTTTTTGCTAGAAGGCTATTAATTTCATTTGTTTCTAAATTTCTTATGAATTTCATTCACGAGAACGCCGTTTTAATCCGCTAAGCGTGACGGCCTACTACAAAACCTTCGTTTATCGATGAGATACTGTATACAAGCTACGGTGAGGTGATGTGAAGGGTAAGGTACTGCAAGTAAAAAAAAATATTACTACAATTGTGAGACGAATCATTTGGTATTTTTATTCAAACCGAGATTGGGCGTATGAATCATCATCGTCACAGGACCTGGGAATCGTAGGACGGCTCGGCTACTGGTACCGGTACTCGTTAGGTACGATGAAATATTTTCGTAAATTTTGAGCAAAATATTTCGTTTTGGCCTTTGTGCCATGTATATTTGAGCATTGCTCTCTTGTTCAGTTTATATATCCATAAGTATGAAACTATTTGAAAATGATTTAATCTACTTACGGAGACAAGTTTTTTCGTTTTCGTGAAGCGACCAACATTCTTGCTTGCAGCTGCAGGAATGCGAGTATGTGCCAGCTATACAATCGTCACTGCATCCACCATTATCAACATCGCATTGATCAATTGCTATTTGTCAAAATAAGAATACGGTCCGATAGAGAATGTGTATATAAATATATTTATATTAGGCTCCTTCGTAGTTCGAGAATCTAAATCTTTAGATCATCTAAGCTTACACGTGAATAATAAAATAAAAATCGAAAAAATAGTCGGTATTGGCAGCATATTGAACAAACCAAACAAAAATATTTACCTGTTACTTCAATGGTGAAGCATCTTTGTTCTGCTCGTAGCCTGTAACAGAGTATTGATTGAAATGACATTCATAGGCGATTCTTATTTTTAGTAATAAAATCCAACTTTACCCTCCAGAATCGACGGCGTAGTAACAAACTGTGTGAATTCCTGATTGCTTGGAAGTTGGATTCCAAATCATGCTAGATGCATGTAAATCGCTTCCAAGATAAACTATGCCAGTCTGATATAAACCAACTGGCCCAATGACAATAAACTGTGTTATGCTGGAAAAAATGTTTTGAATGTTAGCGCGTTAGAATAAATAATCAAGATGGAAGTACACATCGGAGAAGTTCTCTGCACATCTACTTGTTAAAATTCGACGTACTTACTTGTAGATTAGCCTGGATTATGATTTGTATATCTTGACGGAAAATTAGCACATTTTGAAGCTGTTTTATATTAAAAATGTTGAGTTTACTTGTGTACTGCTATAATTCAATAAATTTAATAATATTACAAAGGCTAAAAAACAGGGTTAAAAATGCAGCTTCACCTTCCCCCTGAAACACTCGGATACGCATATAGGGTCTCGTTGAAGGTATCAGTTTCAGATATTACAAAAATTTCTCCGTCCTGAATGGCATACGATGGATAAGTTGGATTCACGTTGCATGACGATGCGGATGAAACTAAAAATAAATTATTTTTCTAATTGATATACTGGGGTGAATATGTGTTGAAAATCTTCACATAAAAAAACATACTGTCTATGAGAAACTGCAATGGAATTGTACTCAACACATCCAAAGGTGTGCGCTCTCCACTTCCATCAACAGTTATAGTTTTTTGTGGATGGTCCTCCAACATTAAAGCAATTGCAGCTAGGTAGATTCCACCTCCCCCGTTATATTGAAGAGTGCAAGTTTCCTCGTAAAAGAAGATATATATATAGTAAGCGACGCAGTACTGTAGCTTCACTAAAGAATGGTTTCGCTCCGCACAACTTGTAGCAGTCGCATCGCAAGGGTCAATTATATCATTCTTCTAATCTCGATATGATCAGGCTCACGCTTCCCGCCACTTAATACAATTGTCACGACTGAATTTTGATTTTCATTTCAATTGAATTTCAGTAATTCATTTTAAACTATAAATTACTTTATGGTGTAGGGAGTACATAAGGATAGTTAATATGTATTTTAATGTTTATTACCATGTATTGTTAATAGTGCATGTTATTCGCCTAAAACAAGATCGTTGCTCCAATTCATTTCCTTAATGATATTTTTTACTCGCACAGTGTTGCTCGTCTTTATTGTTCTTTGTTAGTTAGAAATTCAGTTTCAACACATATACTGGCGTTAAAGATTTAAGTGTATTTTGATAGCTGTATTCGGATTGGATTGTACATCTTTACAATATACAAACATTTGGCATTCAATATATTTTGTGCTTATCGACTTCTGAGGAGTTCAGATGGGAGTTACACTCTTTTGTTACACTATTGAACGGATGTCAAATAACATGTGAGTGCAGACACACAGATTGGGCCAATCTCCCTCATAATGGAAAGACTAAAAAATATACCTCTATCAATGAAATGTAAGGAAAAGATCCACAAACTCCGCCGCATTCATTTGCGCTGATCGCATATCTGCAGGTAACCTTATCGTTGTCATCGTCAACAGCATGGATAACAATATCACTGGCACAACCCAATTGAAGTCTGATAAAAGAAATTGATTTTATCAATAATCGACGTAAATAGTACTAAATAAGAATAAGTTATTTTTCTTGAGATTAGTATATAAGGATATCTAGAATAAGACATTTTCAATGCAAACGACTAAAAACGTTTTTTTTATTTTTTACACCTAAAAAATACGAAAGGAGAGCAAAACTTGTTAGTGGAGATTATGGAAATATGGTCCAATATGACGGCCACACAAACAGACTGATTTCTTCAAAATAGGCAAAATCCAACCCCACATGCCAAGCATATACGCGACAATAACCTAGGTATATAGTATTGGCAAATATACTAAGAACATGGTTGAGATCTTGCTCTGAATCTGCGTTTACATTACATACGTAAAAAAGCTAGCGCAATGCGTATATTGCTCAAACTATTTTCGAGGTTCATAAGTAATATCATTAAAATAAAATAAAATATATATCTGTTACCTCACCACTGGTGCGCTGAGAGTTCTTGGTGACGTATTCACCTTACCGGTATCGTTTCTAATTCCGACATCTATGCCTAGGAGGGGAACGGCCCATCTGCCCCCAGCTCCGCCATACAAGCCCCCGATCCAGGCATTGCCCTCAAATCTGCCACAGGAGACAAATTTTATGAGAAAAAAATTGTTTTCAAAATTCAACTTAAATAAATGTTGTTTATATTGTTAAATGAAACTTTAAAACTTTTCGAGTTCTGATAACAACACGCAACTATTAAAAATTAACAAGACTATTTATAAATATAGTATGACACGAACTCATAGTTTAGTTTACAACAATAGTTCTTGAACTTCAAAGCACCATCGTCACCGCACAGCACTCTATAAAACAACAACGCCTCCAATCAATACAAAAAAGGCTGAGTTGCAGAAAAAAATTATTTACAAAGAAAGAACGTATAGCCTACTTCAGAGCTATACAATCATCACACCAAGGCCATTGAGCAAACATTTTACTTGTATCAATGCTTACGTAATATCGAAGGTCGATGAGGCGGTGATATTGGTAAGGAAGCTATTATAACCGTACGCCCAGTTTTCCGCAATATCATAAGTGGTGCATTTAATAGCTGTAGAATGAGGGAAATCGGAGCTCGACGCTCCATCAAGTACCCAATTTCCATTACCACCGTATCCTTCGTTCTGGTAAAAAATCGTGTTGTCATCGCACCTTATAGAATCAGAATCTCGTCGCCAACCAAGACGAAAACTAATTTCCATCTTCAAAACAAAAGAAAATAATAGGAATAGTAAAATTTTCGAAAATTAGTATCGACAATTAAATTAACATCTAAAGCTACGAGGTTTAGCTAGCGAACTAATATCGTCACATAATTAGACAGACACCAAATGTCCAAACTCAAACATCTCATAATTTGAATGGCGAAAGTTAGTCTGCAGCAATTTCTAAACCAATATTTCTGTTACTAAATATAACTTGTAATAAACTCAATTTTTACCTCGTTTGTGTTCCCGGTTGACCTGATGTGTTTCCATGATACCGTTCCACCTCGAAAATGCGAAGCATTAGCTACCATGAGCGTGGAAAATAAAAAAACGCAGAATTGAATGCAATAAAGCATTTTGTATATTTCTTGAAAACTCACAAATGCTTTCTATTGGTTGTACAATCTAAATAAAATATATTTTTATATTGTTAACAACACTCTTGACAGCCAATCATAATGGACGGAAAATAATTTTTTAACTGTACGGAATCGGTTTCGCAATGTAGGCTATGCCTGAAATGTTAAAGTGTTGAATTTCGTGTGAGGCGGTAAGTATGGGAGATATATATCCAGGAGTGCCTACATAGTTTGACCCAACTTTCTGACCACTGAGCCATTGCGCCAAACGTTTCAAACCAAATGTTGAAACACATTAATCCTTGGACATATGCAGTGATCAGGTTCAAAATTTTAAGAACGACGGTTTTGCGCGAACTCGTGAGAACCTTTGAAATTCGCCATTGGGTGTATACAATCGAACAGAAAAAAGTGCATCTTGCATTCAAAGATTTGAATTTCAATTATATAAAGTCAAGCAAAAGTAAGAGGGGTGCGATATCTATCATCTTTTCTGTTCACGTTGATAGATATGCTGTTGTTCAATCCACATGGTGATATCTGAGCTGGTCTGTATAGGTATAAAACACTCGACCACTTGCTGATATTACAAATCCTGACTTCAGCTTTATTTAAAATATGAAAAAGTTGTCTTCTGAGTTTTCACAATGCAACGGAGACTTGCACAATGCAACGGGCTGCAAGCAAGTATAATTGTAACAAGAGAACGATGCTCTAATACATGGACCCCAAATCCAAACTGAAGCAGTACGGGTATGCAATCTGTCACAGTGAGCTACCGGTATGGCCTGACCACTAAATTGCTGACGCAAACGCGGATGACTTCGCACACACAAGAAAGCCCTTAGATCCCACAGAAATTTTCTCGTTAAATTTCGCGCAAAATACAATCTTTACCCACTGAAAATTTCAAAGCAATTGGTCCAGTAGATAATGTGGAAAGCGATTTTGTCATAACAACAAGAACCCGGAAAAGAATTTTCACAACGAAAGTATCACAAAACTATCCATATGTGCATTTCGTGTCCAATACTCAATGCGAACTGTCCCCCGTGGCGAACATGAATATCGTAGGAAAGGCGCACTGGTGGAAAAAGCGCATTCAAATATAGACATCGTGAGTAAATAATGAACTTCTGAAAAAAGAGTTCTCTTTTTTCTAAATTTCTCTCTTCCTTAGAGATAAGATCAATGTTGCGTTTGCGTCCTATTTTATTAAACTTATCCCACCATCGAAAACAATAACGCGTATGTAACATTGGCTATTTTATTTTTATACCCGTATTTCAGGAAATTTTTGAATGCTGAATAAAAAAAATCAGTTGCAGGTAAGCTGTGCAATTTTTACAAGGTGTATTCAAACAAACACAAGAGCGGATTTTACACAGAGAGGAGATGTTTTTATTGTCTTTGCAAAATGTCTTTTATGATGAAAAATGAAAAATAAATATTGTAAAAAGTTTATCGTTGAATGTGCAGACCAATCTAATAAGGCAATCCTTCTAACACTAAACATCTTTCTTATTTACTTTAATATTGCCCAGATATTATAGGATTTTGTTTTTTATCAATTCTGAAAAAACAGCCTGATTTAAAAGAAGGCTTGTTTTAAATCAATTTCATTTTTCTGTGTCATTTGTATTTTTTTTATTGAAATAGCCCTTGCATCGCAGTGAAACTACGCCAAAATGTTACGTTCTGGCAGCTGCATACGCTGCCGGAATAATAATATGAAAATGTAAGAAAAAATCTTTGCTTCGATTTCCATTTCCATCGCGTAACTTCATTGCGATTCAAGTTTGTACCTACACCAATATCATAAGATTTTAACAGGAATGTTTGTCCGAGATATCAGGGAGACGCCTTGAGCAAGAAGGGCAAGAAAAATAATGAGACATAGCTCACGGGCCTACTACAATCCGAAGGCAGTTCGATCAGGGGTCTGCTCCCCTATTAAATACGGCAAAACGAGTGCGTCAATACAGTGATGTGGAATATACCTATTAGATCCTGGTTTAGACCGGTGGTACCCAAACTTTTTGAAAAAACTTCATGACGGAACCCTTGCAATTATTTTAATAATTCCCGACAAAAGAATAGAAATCGCAATTCTAATGACATGTGTGACACCCAGTCTGTTTCGTTATTTGGTAAAAGAGCAAAAGGGCAGCGTCAGCTACAGCTCTGCAGTTACTGTGTTTCCCCAAAAGTAAGACTGGGTCTTATTTCAATTTTCTTCCAAAAAATAACACTAGGGCTTATTTTCTGCATGGGGATGTCTTATATTTTCATTAATCAAAAACAAAATTACAAAGTAAAAAATTGCGAGATTTTCAAATATACAAAATATGAAACTATATATCCATTTTCTTATCAGTGTCTCCAGCGGTGATTGCGAAGCGGCAAAAGTCGACAAATGTGTAATTGCACATTTAAGCACTTAATTTTTGTATTAACAAGCTATTAGCCATATTACAGATTTTTTTCGCGGACCCTCTGAAAGTTCTTCATGAACCCTAAAAGGTCCGCGGAGCCTAGTTTTGAAACCACTGGTTTGGACGATGAGACACCCTAGCATAGGCATCGGCTGGTCTAATTGTGAGGGTCCCTCTGTAACAATGACGTCACAACTAATATGTTATGGCGTCTTAATAGAATTTCAAGTTTATATATTAATCACTTGCACAAAATTACAAAACGTATCTACAGCCAAGATACATACATACCACGTTTGCGAACGCATTGTGTTGCAGCTTGAGAATTTGTGTATGGGTAAGTCATCAATATTTATAGCGTTCCGAAAGGTTTATTGTGACTAAGTAGCGATTGACAAGTTTTTACATCCATTTTCCTTGTTTAAGTTTTAATCAAATAAAACACCCATTTCAAACAAAACAGCCAAAAAAAATTGATTTAAAACAATTTTATTTGAATCAATTCTTTTGAACAAATCCCTAGATATAGCAAGGAAGATGACTAAATAACAAGACAATAACGATTAAGAATTTTTTCTATGTTTAAGCAAAGCAAATATTTGGCGCCAAAGTTATCTAGCACTTTTCACATCCGCCTATCCTAAATTATGATTAAATGTGCTTAGCTCTATTTTGGTAAGCTGTCACGCGACACTTTGTTTAAACAACTTATCACAGTATTCAAATGAGTAAAAACTTTTTAAGTTTTATGTGTCGAGTGTTTGAACTGAAAGATCGAAAAAGATCAATTTAAGCATCGGGTAGTAAGCATGGGCAAGCCATAGACTTGCGTAAGAGTAATCACTCCCATGGATGGCAAATCTTTTTAATGGATGGATCAAAAAAAAAATTTTTTTGTCATAGTAAGACTGTAGATTACCTACATTTAAAGTATGTCTGCATCATTTTGAAAATTGCTGTTGCACCTTTGCCTAAAGTCTTAATCCTTTTTTTGCGTAACTTTGTGCTTTACACATACTGCAATTATGTCAAAGCCAAAATTTGTGCTACTCAGTTATACGAAATTCGTGTTTGATAACACGAGTTCACATGCATATAGAATGCCGAAAAACTTTTACACTGCTACGGCACGATTTTTTAAAATGGTTTAGAAAGTTTTCCACTCTGAGATATTTTCGAACGGCTTTCGTCCGCTTTATATTCATAATCATCCAATTCCAGTTTTCTGCAATTGTTCAGATTGTTGTTTTTCAGTTTTCAACAGCGTTTATTCAAGTTTGTAAAATTTCGTTTTTTAAACGGCTCTGTATATACGAGGAAAAAGAATATACTGCATCAAGTTTTCGTATATCCCTAAAACCATTCACTTTATTCACTGAAATGTTTGTGTGTTTTTTGCATTAATTCGTGACTCGGCGGGACTTACATTCAAAAATTCAAATCGACTTTTAATACTATTTATCTATTCTATACCTACATACTCTAATATGTGTATTTTAAAATTATAAAAAGTCATTTCTGATGACGGGATAAACAAAAAGCACTCGTGTTATCATATCATAACTGAACTTCACCTCTTTCAACAATTCGTTTAAGTCGTTAAGAACCTCAAGTTTGCCAATTGTTTGAAAAAAAAACCTTTCAGATCTTTCTTACCAGCAACAAACATTTTTATCGTGCGACCTTGATGATAAAACTTTTGTCAGATAAAAGAAAAATCCCACAGCACGCAAACTTATTTGCGGGGAGTAATGATGAATAGACATCTAATGATTCACGTTCCAAAACAACCAACCACTTGTCTATTAGAATTACGTGAGGCTCATCGATTGGTTCAAATGATTTACGGTCAGATACCATGTCTTAATAAACTTCTGCTGAAACAGCATTAAAACTTTTTTTAACATTAATCAGGTAAATATTAATGAAATATTCAAGTTTGCTTGTTTATTTGAATGATAATGACTACAGGGCAAATTTTAATCAGTAATGTGGACGTGCTGACGTGACAGCACAGCACAATTTTGCTAACGTTGTGGTAACTGAGAACGCTCTTCCTATAGTCCAGGGGTGTGCAACCTTTTTCGTACGCGGGCCAAATATCAATAACCGGGTGAAACCGCGGGCCGCACCTACTTTTAACACAGGCTTTCTATTAGTTGCAGGCACAAAATGATGTCTTTTTGTTATTGATCTCATGTCATCATTGGGGGTCCTTGCAGAAATGATGAGTTGAAATGCATAAATTCCTTAAAACTGTAATTCAAATATACTGTCACACCCAATTTGAACGAATTCAGTGAGAAGTTTGTGGCTGGATTCTTTTCCCGACTACTTTTATCCAAATTTGCTTAAATGGAAGTGCTAGCAATTCTAAATGACGCTCATTTTAGAAAAAAAATATGTTACCGAAAAGTGCCATATTTGAAGCCATGGTTTTTTTTCAAATGTGGAAAGTTATTTTGATTGAGATGTTTTCTGTAAAATACGCCAAGATTCATTTCAAATAATTTGCTGTCAAATCTTATTCTAGGTTGGATTTAGACAAAATCAACCGAATCCGATAGATTGTAACCAAAACTCAGTTAGCTTTTGTATCTTTTAATATTATTTTTTTTAAACTGCTCTCCAGTTGCGTCCGCGGGCCGCACAATTTTCACTTGCGGGCCGCCCTTTGCACACCCCTGCTATAGTCCAAAAGAATTGTTGCGAAGTTCTTTATTATATTCAAACTCGCTGATATGATTCTAGCCAAATATATATTCTAAAAAATGTAGTACTTTCTCAAGGCAGAGACCTATATCAGCTGTGAATTGGAAGAAATAAAACGTCAAAAATTATACACACCCATATTATGCCTAACATACAACATTGATTAAAAATACAAGTTTGGTCCACCCCACATCAATGATACGAAAGTAATGAGCTGAAATGGACAAGTGTATTCAGCTCAGTTGCTATTGGCAATTTACTGATATGAAATCATCTTTAACAGTGTCCACTGACCAGGATTATGGTTGTCACAGTACCCTCTTCGGGTCCATTAGAAAAAGCCCAAATATTTGCCCCCGGAACGGAATCATACAGTGGTGGGGAGACGCAAGTCACCTGTAATCAGCCCAAAACACACCAAAGATGAATAACTCAAAAATATATCAGCCAGTTTGTTTCAGGTATTTTATTGCGACTAAAATTACCGAATTTGATTGGTTTTAAATGCCACAATAACTACGTCAATTATGTGCTCAATACGATATAATTATAATATTAACAAGAGAGCTATGCTCAAATATATGGACACGTAGAGTCACATAATTTTGATGACGTCATAGCGAAAAAAGAAGTAATAGCCTTCTGGAGAAAATTTTTATCTTTAACCACTAAAAATTACAAAGCAATTGGTCCAGTATTCGAAGAGTAAAGCGACTTTTTAAAAACGTGTCAAGCGGTACTGAGTTAGCAGCCAGGCAGCATCTTACCTGTACACTGTAGGCCATATACGGTAATTGATCACAGAACAGTTGTTCCCTTGCAAATTTTATGTTGTTTACACTTTAGGACAGATAATTGATCACAGAACAATTCTTCCCTTTCAAATTTTATGTTGTTTCCAGTAGACTCTCATCAAAATAAACAAATATAGTAGGCTACAAGTGCTACAACGCTTGCATTACTGCACTGGTAGGACCGTGAAAGAATAAGTTACGGTAATTTCATTGTGGTAAGACACCGGTACCGGCACCAGTATCGTACTTACGTACTGAGCTACCAGTACCGGTTAGCAGTCAGCCAGCATCTTACCTGTACACTGTAGGCCATATACGGTACCGGTAATTGATCACAGAACAGTTGTTCCCTTGCAAATTTTATGTTATTTACACCTTAGGACAGATAATTGATCACAGAACAATTCTTCCCTTTCAAATTTTATGTTGTTTCCAGTAGACTCTCATCAAAATAAACAAATATAGTAGGCTACAAGTGCTACAACGCTTGCATAACTGCACTGGTAGGACCGTGAAAGAATAAGTTACGGTAATTTCATTGTGGTAAGACACCGGTACCGGCATCAGTACCAGTATCGTACTTACGTACTGAGCTACCAGTACCGGTACCGAACCTGTAGGTCTGATATTCCGTTCCGCATACGATAGGCTATAAAACTTGCATTGCAGCATTAGTAATACCGCGGAAGGAATAAGTCAATTTCACTGCGTTACGGCACCGGTATGGCAACTTACCAGTACCGACCTACAGTAGCTGTTGTACTGAGCAAGACAATCGATCGCGAAACCGCTTGAAATAAGTGTAAAACAGTGTTCCCATGAGTAAAAATAAATACCGCGAAATTTTGTATGAAATATCATATCTCATAGGATTCATATAAAATTTAAGAATAAACAAAAGTAATAGCCTTCTAGCGAAAAAATTAATCTTCAACTACTGAAAATTTCAAAGCAATTGGTCCAGTATTCGAAGAGAAAAGCGACTTTTTAAAAACGTGTCAAAGAACAAGAACAACAACAAGAACAACAAGAACAACAACAACATAATATTGAAACGATCGTTATGTCCACTACGTGTCCAATTACTCCAATCGGTGGAAAATAATGACTCCGAGGAAAAATGCGATCCACGCCGTTGTGACTGCTTTTCTTTTACTTCCTGCAATAACTAAATGAAATAATTAGATGTTTGTTTATTTTGAGCAACCCCATACTATAAGGTATTTTAAGTGGTCTCTACTAGAAATATCTCAGCTAAGCAAAACTGCACAAACAAATTGTTGCGAGGGAGAATGTGCTCTGGGCCCTCGTGGGATCTTGAATCCCACTTGATTCAAATTTTAAATCCCGGCAATTTATGAGACCAATGGTATGTATATTGCACATGCATATAGAATGCCGAAAAACTTTTACACTGCTACGGCACGATTTTTTAAAATAGTTTAGAAAGTTTTCCACTCTGAGATATTTTCTAACGACGTTCGTCCGTTTTATGTTCATAATCATCCAATTCCAGTTTTCTGCAATTGTTCAGATTGTTCTTTTTCAGTTTTCAACAGCGTTTATTCAAGTTTGTAAAATTTCGTTTTTTAAACGGCTTTGTATATACGAGGAAAAAAATATACTGCATCAGGTTCTCGTATATCCCTAAAAACATTCACTTTGTTCACTCAAATGTTTGTGTATATTTTGCATTAATTCGTGACTCGGCGGGACTTATATTCAGAAATTCAAATCGTCTTTTAATACTATGTATCTATTCTATACCTACATATTCTAATATGTGTATTTTAAAATTATAAAAAGTCATTTCTGATGACGTGATAAACAAAAAGCACTCGTGTTATCATATCATAACTGAACTTCACCTCTTTCAACAATTCGTTTAAGTCGTTAAGAACCTCAAGTTTGCCAATTGTTTGAAAAAAAAAACCTTTCAGATCTCTCTGACCAGCAACAAACATTTTTATCGTGCGACCTTGATGATAAAACTTTTGTCAGATAAAAGAAAAAACCCACAGCACGCAAACTTATTTGCGGGGAGTAATGATGAATAGACATCTAATGAGTCACGTTCCAAAACAACCAACCACTCGTCTATTAGAATTACGTGAGGCTCATCGATTGGTTCAAATGATTTACGGGCAGATACCATGTCCTAATAATCTTCTGCTGAAACAGCATTAAAACTTTTTTAACATTAATCAGGTAAATATTAATGAAATATTCAACTTTGCTTGTTTATTTGAATGATAATGACTACAGGGCAAATTTTAATCAGTAATGTGGACGTGCTGAAGTGACAGCACAGCACAATTTTGCTGACGTTGTGGTAACTGAGAACGCTCTTCCTATAGTCCAGGGGTGTGCAACCTTTTTCGTACGCGGGCCAAATATCAATAACCGGGTGAAACCGCGGGCCGCACCTACTTTTAACACAGGCTTTCTATTAGTTGCAGGCACAAAATGATGTCTTTTTGTTATTGATCTCATGTCATCATTGGGGGTCCTTGCAGAAATGATGAGTTGAAATGCATAAATTCCTTAAAACTGTAATTCAAAAATACTGTCACACCCAATTTGAACGAATTCAGTGAGAAGTTTGCTGCTGGATTCTTTTCCCGACTACTTTTATCCAAATTTGCTTTAATGGAAGTGCTAGCAATTCTAAATGACGCCCATTTTAGAAAACAAATATGTTACTGAAAAGTGCCATATTTGAAGCCATGGTTTTTTTCAAATGTGGAAAGTTATTTAGATTGAGATGTTTTCTGTAAAATACGCCAAGATTCATTTCAAATAATTTGCTGTCAAATCTTATTCTAGGTTGGATTTAGACAAAATCAACCGATAGATTGTAACCAAAACTCAGTTAGCTTTTGTATCTTTTAATATTATTTTTTTTAAACTGCTCTCCAGTTGCGTCCGCGGGCCGCACAATTTTCACTTGCGGGCCGCATTTGGCCCGCGGGCCGCCCTTTGCACACCCCTGCTATAGTCCAAAAGAATTTTTGCGAAGTTCTTTATTATATTCAAACTCGCTTATATGATTCTAGCCTAATATATATTCTAAAAAATGTAGTACTTTCTCAAGGCAGAGACCTATATCAGCTGTGAATTGGAAGAAATAAAACGTCAAAAATTATACACACCCATATTATGCCTAACATACAACATTGATTAAAAATACAAGTTTGGTCCACCCCACATCAATGATACGAAAGTAATGAGCTGAATTGAACAAATGTATTCAGCTCAGTGGCTATTGGCAATTTACTGATATGAAATCATCTTTAACAGTGTCCACTGACCAGGATTATGGTTGTCACAGTACCCTCTTCGGGTCCATTAGAAAAAGCCCAAATATTTGCCCCCGGAACGGAATCATACAGTGGTGGGGAGACGCAAGTCACCTGTAATCAGCCCAAAACACACCAAAGATGAATAACTCAAAAATATATCAGACAGTTTGTTTCAGGTATTTTATTGCGACTAAAATTACCGAATTTGATTGGTTTTAAATGCCACAATAACTACGTCAATTATTTGCTGCAATACGATATAATTATAATATTAATTACTCCAATCGGTGGAAAATAATACCTCCGAGGAAAAATGCGATCCATGCCGTTGTGACTGCTTTTCTTTTACTTCCTGCATTAAATAAGTGAAATAATTAGATGTTTGTTTATTCTGAGCAACCCCAAAATTTTAAGGTATTTTAAGTGGTCTCTACTAGGAATATATTAGCTAAGCAAAACTGCACAAACAAATTGTTGCGAGGAAGAATGTGCTCTGGGCCCTTGTGTATCCACGAATCCCACTTGATTCAAATTTTAAATCCCGGCAATTTATGAGACCAATGGTATGTATATTGCACATGCATATAGAATGCCGAAAAACTTTTACACTGCTACGGCACGATTTTTTAAAATAGTTTAGAAAGTTTTCCACTCTAAGTTATTTTCGAACGACGTTCGTTCGTTTTATGTTCATAATCATCCAATTCCAGTTTTCTGCAAATGTTCAGATTGTTCTTTTTCAGTTTTCAACAGAGTTTATTCAAGTTTGTAAAATTTCGTTTTTTAAACGGCTTTGTATATACGAGGAAAAAAAATATACTGCATCAGGTTCTCGTATATCCCTAAAAACATTCACTTTGTTCACTCAAATGTTTGTGTATATTTTGCATTAATTCGTGACTCGGCGGTACTTACATTCAGAAATTCAAATCGTCTTTTAATACTATTTATCTATTCTATACCTACATACTCTAATATGTGTATTTTAAAATTATAAAAAGTCATTTCTGATGACGTGATAAACAAAAAGCACTCGTGTTATCATATCATAACTGAACTTCACCTCTTTCAACAATTCGTTAAAGTCATTAAGAACCTCAAGTTTGCCAATTGTTTGAAAAAAAAAACTTTCAGATCTCTCTTACCAGCACAAACATTTTTATCGTGCGACCTTGATGATAAAACTTTTGACAGATAAAAGAAAAATCCCACAGCATGCAAACTTATTTGCGGAGAGTAATGATAAATAGACATCTCATGATTCACGTTCCAAAACAACCAACCACTTGTCTATTAGGATTACGTGAGGCTCATCGTTTGGTTCAAATGATTTACGGTCTTAATAATCTTCTGCTGAAACAGCATTAAAACTTTTTCTAACAGTTTCTATCAGGTAAATATTAATGAAATATTCAAGTTTGCTTGTTTATTTAAATGATAATGACTTCAGGGCAAATTTTAATCAGTAATGTGGACGTGCTGACGTGAATGAAATAACCATCAGTGACAGCACATTTTTGCTGACGTTGTGGTAACTGAGAACGCTCTTCCTATAGTCCAAAAGAATTGTTGCGAAGTTCTTTATT